>NC_066871.1:44755474-44826998 GCF_022985175.1 Labeo rohita
TCACGTGGGAAGAAACTCCCAGTCACCATTGAGTCAGAACATCGTTGGAATTTATCACTCTTCAGACCCGGAAGAACGTGATTGCATGTCCAAACCCACCACTGCTCCAAACCATCTTTCACCAGAGACTGCATTCGGACACTTGTTCGACGACCAAGGCAATGCAAGTATCGTACACTTAACTAAACATACAGAGGTTTAGTATAAGCTGTAGATAACACTGATGGTTTCACGGCAGGTGGTTAACTGACTCTTTCATAGCTTCATTTCCTTGTTTCTCTCTCTAACTGCGTCTCACTGACCATTCCCACATGTATGAGTGATTTCATGTTTGTTTGTTTAGATTAGTTATGTGTTAGTCCTTCGTTAATAAACTATTGTGCACAAATTACATGAGTTTTGATTCTGATTCTGCCTTGCAAATTAATGTCCCTTTACGATTCCGATTCGAGCTACATGCTCTAATGCAATGGTACTTTAAGAAAGTTATTTTCTGTGGCTAAGAAAATATCATTTCTTAGAGTTGATATAAAGATTATACTGAATGTTCGCTGGGCGAACAGATTAGTTGATGGAAAATTAATTCTGCTACAGTTACTACTGGCAGCTGATATAAATAATTGTAATTAATCATAATTAATTGTAATTATTTATATACATTTCCCTTTGAGCTAAAATCGCAACAGAAGATTGCTGTTGTATTTCACTTTAAAGCTCTGAAACCCTGTGGAGATCTAGATTATCTATATTATTATTATTATTATTATTATTATTATTATTATGCTTGTTATTAATAGTGAATTTCTCTCTCAGACACACAAACACACAGATTTCTAGTGAGGTGTTGCTATGCAGTTACTAGAGTACTCTGGATTGTTACTAGGGGTTCTGAGTGGTTGCTATGGTGTTCCTAGGGTGTTATGGGCAGGGATTCATGACACATCATTGTTTCTCATTGGTCAGATATGATTCACATGATTTTATTTTAACCCTTCATGTGTTTTTAACAATTATTCATTTTTACAGATTACTATATTTACTTGTTTTCTGATCTGATATTCAGATCATGTGTCTCTTACTCATGTGATTAAATATTGAATCATGATGAAAGATGAAAGCAGGAAGTAATGATTACTGACTATTGATCGTTAAAATCCTCAGAGAGGAAGAACTATAATTCCAGAAGAATGGTGTGAGTGTGTGAGTGAAGGTGGTTGTGAATGTGTGTAGATGTGTGTTGGTTACAGGATCAGAGAATGACACTGTTCCTCTGTCATAGTCCAGATACACTCTCACACGATCAAGATCCTGATTAACAGCAAAACCAGAACCTGGAGAACATCTGTACCACACAAACCAAACATCAGACTTAAAGAAATCAGGTCCCTTCCTCTGGTTTGATGTTGTAGTTACTCCAAGAATCCAGTATAAACTCTGTTTAACCTCCACATCCCAGCAGTGTGTTCCTGAGTTAAAACCCTCTGAACCCAAAACACAGCTATACGAGTCAAATCTCTCTGGATTATCAGGAACAGATTGTTTGTTCCCACTGAATCTCACACTGGTCAGATCATCAGACAAGATGAGATGTGGATTTGCAGTGTTTGGATCCAGAATCACAGGAGCTGATGAGACACAATCAACAGATGCTGAAAAGATATTCATGTGATTTATGCTGTAATTTATATTCAATTATAGTGAGAAGCTGCTTTTAATACAAAATGTTGCCTTTGTACAGAACTTTACACAGTGCTGTCATATTCAAATCTTATAAACTACAATAATACAGAAGAAATGAAGTTTATGTCAGACTGATCAAATAAATAGATTCCAAAATTGTTGAAATCAGTTCTGTGTCTTTCATTAGACTGAATATGAAGGTCAAGCACACTGAATTCTGGGATTCATTATTTCTAAAAGTGATCTGCTGATTTTGGTGCAGTAGATCATCTGTTTATTCACACATAATGCTGAAATCTGTCAATATTCCCCATCATGCATCATTTCCAGTGTGTGTGTGTGAGCTCAGATGTTCTGCAGTCAGACTCACTGTTCTGGACGATGTCCTGCATCTTCTTCCAGACTCTGAACGGCAGGTTGCCCAAGTAACGTGGCACATGAATCAAAGCTCCAGAAGGCGTCTGTGGATCCGACTGTGAGATCTGGACTCTGGAAGAACATTCAGGAGTCAGAACTGCAGTGGTTTTGGATCAGAAGCAGAGAGACCAGAGACACCAGCAGATCACTCACCTTTCCATTGAGACTGGAAACTCCTGCAGAACAAACACACCATTGATCATCAACAACTCAATCATCAATCAATCAATCAATCAATGATCTGAAATCAGACCTTTAGAAAGCAGACATCACTGGCTTTAATCATCTCCTCCGTGTCTTTGATTGTGTGTGAAAGAGCTGAGATGTGTCTGTTTATCTCCTCCAGCTTCTCCTTCATCATCTTCTTCTTCTGCTCCTCTTCCTCCCTCAGTGCAGTGATTGTAGCTTCTTCTTCATCTCTGAGAAACTGATGAAGCTTCTCAAACTGCTGTTTAATCTGCTGCTCTGTGTGCTCAGCTTGAGACTGAAATCAAACCACATTCACTTTAATCATCTCCATCAACACACATCAACACAATCACATCATTCAGATCTGAGATAAACTCAGATACAGACATATAACGGATCCAGAAGCAGATTGATGATCGTCATGTACAAAAATAATCAGCTGGAGTCCATTATATTAAATATATCAGATCATAACTGTATATAGTGATCCTACAGCTGTAATGAAAATGACTCTGATTCTGTTTCCTCACCTTGATGTGTTGAACTGTTTTCTCAAACTCTACTTTCATTGTTTCATTGTGTTTTAGTTTCTCCTGTAATGATTTCAGTGCTGTGTTGAGCTCCTCCTAGAATTAAACAAAATAAAAATACATAAAACACCAGATTACAATGAAAAAAAAGAAGAGAAGTCGAAACAGTGATATGATCATATAATGCAGTGCAAAAGTATTTGCCCCCATAGTTACTGATTCACCAAATTTGTGAAACTGCATTGATAATGGGGTTCAGATCACTGCAGTCCTGTTCAATCAAATCAACACTTAAATAAGACTTTTCAACAGCATGAAGTTGAAAAACTCATTTGTCTTACCTTATGTGATGAAACCACTTCATCGATGGGTCTGAATTTGTGATTGTCGTGTTTCTGTGAATTAACACACACTACACACACTGGCTGTTTTTCCTCCAGACAAAAGAGTTTGAGTTTCTCACTGTGTAAACTGCAGATCTCCTCAGATCCTGATGAACGACTCTCATTTCTCTTCAGGAACGACTCACACAAGTTTTTTAACGCAAGATTAGGAGGAGGATGAGGTTTTGAGGATCTTCTCCTGCAGACAGGACACTCCTGTATTTTCTTGGTTCTCCAGAACTGTTGAAGACACTCTTTACAGACACTGTGACTACATGACAGAAAAACAGGATTCTTGAAGATTTCACAGCACACGGGACAAGAAAGCTCTTCTACAGATAGTGAATCCATTTTCAGTTTGAGCTCCAGCAGTCCAAACTTTTTCACTTTCTGAACGACGGTTTCAAAAATGAATCACAAAGATCTGCTGTCTGTTCATAAACAAACGTCCCAAAAATCCTTAAAGTGTTTCTCTTTGTTCTTCACTAATTCTTTGTTTTCTTTAGTAAAGACAGAAGAGAAAACGACAGAAAGGAGAAATAATGAGTCTCTTCCTGGTGATTGTTTTAAGAGGGAGGAGTTTCTGATCACTTTTGGGTGTGTTCAAACAGGTCACATATATGGAAATATGATATGTGGCCATATATTGACACACACACAGACACACACACACACACACACACATATATATATATATATATATATATATACACATACACACACACATATGTGACCCTGAACCACAAAATCATCATAAGGTTTTTTTCTTTCTTTTTTTAAAATTATTATTTATTTATTTATTTTATTTTATTTTTTTAGATTTATACATAATCTAAAAGCTGTCCATTTATGTATGGTTTGTTAAGAAAGGATAATATTTGGCTGAGATACAAATATTTGAAAATCTGAGGATGCCAAAAATAAATAAATAAATAAATAAATACCTGAGAAAATTGGCTTTAAAGTTGTCCAAATAAAGTTCTTAGCATATTACTGCATATTACTTATAAAAAATTAAGTTTTGATAATTTTACAGAAGGAAATTTACAAAATATCTTCATGGAACATGATCTTTATTTAATATCCCAATGATTTTTTTGGCATAAAAAAAAAAAGATCATGTTGACCTGTACAACGTATTGTTGGCTATTGCTATAAATACACCAGTGCTACTTAGGACTGGTTTTGTGGTCCAGGGTCACATATTGGTTTTATTGAAAGTAAATATAATTTTTTTAATTTCCTATTGTAAAGAAACACCATTGCTCGACTGTGTCTCTGCTGTCTCAGATGTTGACGTCTTTGTTCTGTGTCAGCCACTGTCGCTTCTCATGAGCGGTGGACTGGAAAAGCATGTGATAAAACCACAGATTTTATGACTATATGGAGATGAGAGGGTCTGTATTACGTACTATTGGAGAAAGTGTAACTTGGATCACGTGAGGCACCTCAACCAATCAGCAGTAACATCCGTGGCCAAAGTTCACAGTTTTATGAACAGTGGCCAATGTTCACAGATCACTGTATAACAAAACACATTTCACATGCCTCAAAATGAAGGAACAAGGAACAAGAAAGAAAAATAATTTAATAAATAAAAATAAAACAAAAAACAAGGAAAATGGTACATAAGAATCAGTTAACAGACAAATATATCTTACACAAATATTTGCATTCCCATATTCATATGAATCATATAACAATGAAATGTTAATACAGAAATATACTTTGCAGTCTAATTTTATTTTATTTGAAAATGTTAAAGGAAGAGCCTATATTAATCGTTTTAACCTTTTTTTTTATATATTTTGACATTACATATACAATTTTAATCTCTTTTTCAAGGACTATAAAAAGAGGTTTGCCTTTTGTAAACTTGTGTTTATGAATGTAATAATTACGTAAAAATAAAATAAAATTTATAATAAAACAAACATCCTTTAAAGAGCAGTCTTTAATAAAATAACCCAAAATCACATGTTTATAAGATAAGGAAAATGTTTTAAAAATATTATTAGCAATGAAAACTTTCACATTATTCCAAAAATGCTGGGTATATTGACAGAACCAAAACAGATGAGAGATTATTTCATTGGAGCATTCACAAAAAAACAGCATTTTAAATCAGTATCAGTTTTACGTTTTTGTAGAAGATTTTTTGTAGGATAAACTCTATGGATTCATTTAAATGAGATTTCCTTAACCTTATTTGTAAGGTAATGACCAAACTGAAGCCAATGTAGGGACCTGAGAACTGGTGTGATATGCTCAGATTTTTTGGTTCTAGTCAGAATCCTGGCAGCAGTTCTGGTCGAGCTGCAGCTGTCTAATGGTTTTCTTGGGAAGGCCAGTGAGGAGAGCATTACAATAATCCACCCTGCTTGTGATAATGAACAAGTTTCTCGAAGTCTTGACTGGAAACAAAACATCTAATTCTTGCAATGTTTTTGAGATGATATATATGCTGATTTACTTACTGCTTTGACATGACTACTGAAACTAAGGTCTGACTCCAGAATCACACCAAGATTCCTGACTTGGTTTTTAGTTGTTTGACCCCTAGCATCAAGGTATGCATTCACCTTAAGAACTTCCTCTTTGCTTCCAAATGCAATGACTTCAGTTTTCGCCTTGTTTAACTGAAGGAAGTTCTGGCACATCCAACTGTTAATTTCATCAATGCATTGGCAGAGGGAATCAATGGGGCTGTAGACATTTGGCGATAAGGCTAGGCAAATCTGGATATCATCAGCATAGCTGTGATAGGCAATTTGGTTCTTTCTCATTATTTGACTTAGTGGGAGCATATACAGACTAAACAAGAGCGGCGCAAGAATTGAGCCTTGAGGGACTCCGCATGTCATGGACGTCCACTTAGACTTATGCTCTCCTATACTCACATAATAACCTCTCCCTTCTAAGTGTGACCTGAACCAGCTGAGAGCCATCCCAGAAAGTCCGACCCAGTTTTCCAGTCTCTCTAGAAGAATGTTATGATCGACAGGGTCAAACGCAGCACTAAGATCTAGTAGTACCAGCACTGATATTTTGCCAGAATCAGAATTTAAGCGAATATCATTTATTATCTTAACGAGCGCTGTCTCTGTACTGTGATGCGGTCAGAAACCAGATTGAAAATTGTCCAGGTATCCATTTGAGTTTAAGTAGTTGTTCAACTGATTGAAAACTACCTTTTCAATAATCTTGCCTATAAAAGGAAGATTAGATATTGGTCTGTAGTTGCTTAACATGGTGTTATCAAGATTGCTCTTTTTCAGAAGGGGCTTAACAACTGCAGTTTTCAGGGAATTTGGAAAAGTCCCAGAAAGAAGTGAGGTGGTTCTAAAGAAGAGATCTGCTTCTAAACAGTTAAACACACTTTTGAAAAAAGATGTAGGAAGTGCGTCAAGGATGCAGGTTGAGGATTTAAGGTGCTGTATTATTTCTTTCAAAGTTTTGCTATCATTTGCTTCAAAAACAGACAAAGTGACTTCTTTTTGAAATTTTTGAATCTGTGTGACCTCTGCATAACTCGAGTATGTGCTAATCACCTTTCTGATATTATTGATCTTCTTGGAAAAGAAGGAAGCAAACTGGGATTCTGACTTGCATTTCACTGGGAATCTGACTTGGGGGGTTTGTTAGTCTCTCTACAGTAGCAAAAAGAGTGCAAATGTGTTTTTTAGGTTACTGTTTATAAGGTTTGAAAGGAACTTCTGTCTTGCTATGGCTAGTTCCACATTGAAAGCATGAAAGCTGTCTTATCAAGTTTCAAGTTTCAAGTTTCGTCTTCTGCAACATCTGCTCAGCTTTTCTGCATTGTCTTTTCATACTCTGTACTGATTTTCTCCAGGATGATGTTTGTCTGCCAGTCGTCTTACTGACTTTCACTGGTGCAATGTCATCAATGACATTCTTTTGAGTTAAAGGACTCCAGGAGAAGATCAACAGAGTCTGCAGAAATGCTTGGCATTGAAGATATAGCCTTCATAAACAGCACACTGGTGTTTTTGTTAATGCATCTCTTTCTGACAGAGAAGGATCTAGATTCAGTGGTAGCAGAGATCAATATATCAAAGAAAATACAGAAGTGATCAGATAGTGCTACGTCCTTAATGACAATGGATGAAATGTTTAGACCCTTACTAATGAGTAAATCAAGAGTGTGTCCACGATTGTGTGTGGGTCCATGCACATGCTGAATCAGGTCAAAAGTGTTTCAAACTGATATTATTTTATTGTGGTTTTGATTTCTGCATTTTCTTTGTGAAAAGTAAAATCTCCTGCAATAGCAAAACAGTCAAACTCTGAGGAAATCACTGAGACAGTTCTGTGAACTCTTCAACAAAGGCTGGAGAGTATTTTGGAGGCCTGTAAATAATGATAAATAGAATTTGTGGAGCACCTTTCAGCACAATCCCTAGATATTCAAAAGACAAGTACTGACCAAATGACACTTGCTTACATTGATAGACATCTTTAAATAGAGCAGCTACACCTCCACCTCTCCTAACAGCTCTGCAGACACTCATGAAAGTAAAGTTAGGAGGGGCTGTTTCATTGAGGACTGTTGCACTGCAGCTGTCTTCAAGCCATGTTTCAATTAGAAACATAAAATTCAGGTTGTATGTGGTTATTAAGTATTGATCAGAAATAGTTTATTTTTTAGTAAGCGAATGTTTAAAAATGCTAACTTGATGCCATTACTTTTTGTCTCTAGAGCAGTCTTAGTTTGATACCTAATAGGCCGCAGATTAGATGGGTCAGCCGTATGGCTTGAGAAGGCCTTAGACTTTCTATCATGTGATAAAACAGAGATAGAGAAAGCTACAGGCACACTATGTTCCCGCTTGTTACGTAAACATTCCTGAATGTTGTTGCTATCGTAGCCGGTACCCGACACATATCACTGAGAGTTGTTATCAGTTGTTTTTGGTTCACCTACAGCAGATGGAGGAGGGTTTGGGCCATGACATTGTGGCAGTGGACAGAGAGCTCTCGAAGGAGGAGGAGGAGGGCGAGCTGGGCCCACAGGCTTTGGTGGTTGTGGTGCCCGCCGTTTTTTAGTTGATATCTGGCGGCTTGCAGCAAAAGTGTCACGGAGGCTTGACGAGAAATGAAAGGTTCGAGATGTGTCCCCTTGTAGCGTGATGGAAAACTCAAACGCGGAAACACACGAGTGAGCAGGTAAGTCACGCAGTTAGTCTGAGAACGCTCCGATAAGGAGTAGAGATTTCCACCAAGAAATCCGCGTTCTCACACGCACACAGACAGGCAAATAAGCGCTCCGAAGAGCAGAGAGTTTACTCACGTGAGTGACGAAGTTGAAGGGACCTGACGATGATGCGAGCATGAGCTCAATGTCTGGTGCCAAACAACACCTGCTTCCTGCTTAAATACCTGCGTGAAGTTACTTCCGGGTCCTCGTGACCTCACGTGATCCGGTGCGTGTGACAGTACCCCCCCCTCCAGGACCGGCGCCTGACGGTCCCGGGCGGAGGATACCCGACGACGGTAGTCCTGGATGAGGGCTGGATCCAGGATGAACCGCCCGGGGACCCAAGAACGCTCCTCCGGACCGTAGCCCTCCCAATCAACGAGATATTGGGTGCCACGGCCCCGGGTTCGCGAGTCAAGGATCCGCCGGACGGTGTTCGCAGGACCACCGTCAATGATCCGGACCGGGGGAGGTGCAGTGACCTGGGGAGACAGAGGGGAGAAGAAGACAGGTTTAAGTTGTGATTGATGAAATACAGGATGGATCCGGAGAGAGGCAGGCAGCTGGAGCCGGAAGGTGACAGGGTTTAATCGGTGCGTGATCTTGTAGGGTCCGATGAATCGTGGAGTGAGTTTTTTGGTCTCAGTCTTTAGGTTGATGTTGCGGGTGGAGAGGTAGACCCTGTCACCTACATGGAACAATCGTCCCGGAGGGTGCCGGCGGCGGTGTTGAATGGTGTACCGACGATTGGCCTTCTGGATGGCAGTCCGAGCGTGGTTCCAGAGCCGCCGGCACCGGCGGACCAACTGTTGGGCGGACGGGACATCAACCTCCGGTTCTTGATGTTCGAACACCGGAGGTTGGTACCCGTAGCATACCTCGATAGGGCTTAGATTGGTGGCCGAGGAGGTGTGCAGGTTGTTAGATAGTTCAGCCCAGACGAGGTAGCGCGCCCAGGAGCGCTGATGTTCACCCGCAAAACATCGAAGGAAGCGCTCCAGTTGTTGGTTGGCCCGCTCCGTCTGGCCGTTAGTCTGAGGATGGTGTCCGGACGATAGGCTGGAGGTGGTACCGACCAGACGGCAGAAGGCCTGCCAGAATTTGGCTGTGAACTGGGGCCCTCTGTCCGAGACGATGTCCTTGGGGAACCCATGCAAGCGGACTACGTGTTCGAGTATGAGTTCCGCAGTGGTCTTTGCCGAGGGGAGTCCGGTGAGAGCCACCAGGTGCACAGCCTTAGAGAAACGATCCACAATGGTCAGGATGGTGTTCTTGCCCTGCGAGTCAGGGAGTCCAGTGACGAAATCGACCGAGATGTGACTCCAGGGGCGCTTGGGGATGGGGAGGGGCTGCAGCTCGCCGGTGGAAGGTGAGTTGATGGTCTTGGAGCGAGCGCAGATGTTACATGCCTGGACGTACTCCTGTACGTCTCTCCTCAACGTCTTCCACCAAAACGCCCTGCCGATAAACGAGATCATCCTCTGGACCCCCTGGTGACCTGCCAAGGTGGAATCGTGCCCCCACTGGAGAACCTCTCTGCGGAGATGGTCGGGCACAAAGAGGCGCCCAGCGGGGGTTTCGGGTGGAGATGGGACCTGGCTGTGACTCTGGCGGACTCTCTCTTCTAACCCCCACTGGAGAGGAGCCAGGATGATGTGTGGAGGCAGGACAGGCGCGGGATCCGAGGAGGTGGTGTCTCTTTGGTGTTGGCGTGAGATGGCGTCTGCTTTCATATTCTTCGAGCCGGGCCGGTATGAGAGTTGGAAATTGAAGTGCTCGAAGAATAGAGCCCACCGCGCCTGCCTGGGGTTAAGCTGTTTGGTCTGGCGGATGACGGTGAGGTTCTGGTGGTCGGTCCAGACGGTGAATGGGTCGCTGCCGCCCTGGAGCCAGTGATGCCACTCTTCTAGAGCCCACTTGATGGCCAACAGTTCACGGTCCCCTACCCCGTAACGCTGCTGTGTGGGATTGAACTTCCTCGAGAAAAAACTACAGGGATGTAGTTTCTCGTCTGGACCGCGTTGCGAAAGGACCGCTCCTACGCCCACATCGGAAGCGTCCACTTCGACAACGAAGGGTTTAGTCGGGTCAGGATGAATGAGAACCGGAGCGGTGGTGAACAGGTGACATAGCTTCTTGAAGGCTTGAACGGTTTCAGGTGTGAGTTGGAAGTCTCCACGTGATGGTTTGGTGAGAGCAGTCAGAGGTGCCGCAGTTGCGCTGAAGCCCTGGATGAATCGCCTGTAGAAATTGGCGAACCCCAGAAAACGTTGGAGCTGTTTGAGTGACGTAGGTAGGGGCCACGAGCGCACAGCCTCCAGCTTCTGGGGATCCATGGCCACACCCTGAGATGATATCACGAAGCCGAGGAATGTGGTGGTGTGCTGGTGAAAGGCACATTTCTCCAACTTGCAGTACAACTGGTGGGCCAGCAACCTTCTGAGTACTGCTCGGACATGCTGGGTGTGTTCCTCGGGCGTCTTGGAGTATACGAGGATGTCGTCCAGGTAAGCGTAGCACCACCGACCCAGCATGTCCCGGAGAACGTCATTGATGAATTGTTGAAAGACGGACGGACTGTTGCACAGACCAAACGGCATAACCAGGGTCTCGGAGTGACCAGTGGGGGTTATGAAGGCCGTCTTCCACTCATCACCCTCCCTGATGCGGACCAAGTTGTATGCGCTCCGTAGGTCCAGCTTTGTGAAGAAGCGGGCACCAGAGAGGGCGTCCAGGGCGGTGTTAGTGAGAGGTAGTGGGTGACGGTTCTTGATGGTAATTTGATTAAGCCCCCGATAGTCAACGCATGGCCGAAGACCCCCGTCCTTCTTCTTCACGAAGAAGAAGCCCGCGGCCGCCGGTGAGCTGGAAGGACGGATAGTGCCGGCCCTGAGTCCTTCCGCCACGTACTCCTCCATCGCCTGGTGTTCGGCAGCCGACAGGGAGTACAGATGACCGCGGGGAGGCACCGCGCCCGGCACGAGGTCAATAGCAAGGTCGTAGGGGCGGTGAGGTGGTAGGCGAGCAGCGCGACCCCTACTAAAGACCTCGGCCAAGTCGCGGTATGGAGCGGGAATCTCCTCCCGCTTGACATCGGGGACCCCGGACTCCCCGGAACACGTCCCAGCCTCCGCCTGGAGACAGAGCTCCTGACAGGTCGCCCCCCAGTGGACGATGCGGTTGGTGGTCCAGGAGATGAAGGGATCGTGCTTTATGAGCCAGGGGTGCCCCAGGATGATCGGCGGTGACGTGATTGAGGTGATGTAGAGGTGAATTTTCTCTGAGTGATTGTCGATTTGAAGGTGAAGCTCTTTGGTGCGTCGGGTGACGGGGCTGAAGTTGAGGGGGGCGACCGTCAATGGCTGTTATTTTTAAAGGCTGAGATAACACCTCAGTTTCAATCCCCAATTGGGCAGCATAAGCCTGATCGATAAAATTCCCAGCCGCACCTGAGTCAACAAATGCGGTGGTCACGATCCGTTGGTGGCCCATGAGGATTGATACCTGAAGGAGCAGCCGGGAATTGGCGGGGTAGGATTGGATGGCAGCGGAACCAGATGAAGACCTTCCCCTCTTCACCTGGTCTGGCCGTTTCCCGGACGCAGAGGGCAGATAGCACGATGGTGGTCTGGGGAGGCGCAATAGGCACAAAGCCCTTCGCGGTAGCGTCTGGCCCTCTCTGCTGCCGTCAGGGAGGTGCGCCCTATCTGCATGGGTTCCCCGGCTCCGGATGAGTGGGCCTCTGGAGCGGCCGGTGGAGGAGGAGATGGCGCAGCGTCAGCGTGGATGACGGGTGGATCCAGATGACGGTGACGGAGGGTGGAGCCTGTGGAGACATGGAAAGAGCGTTTAGTGTGAGTCATTCGCTGATCCACCCGGAGCGAGCTGGATCAT
Source organism: Labeo rohita (assembly GCF_022985175.1). Taxonomy (NCBI): domain Eukaryota; kingdom Metazoa; phylum Chordata; class Actinopteri; order Cypriniformes; family Cyprinidae; genus Labeo; species Labeo rohita. The sequence continues at coordinate 44,767,786 of NC_066871.1, forward strand.
GCCCTCCAGGGTGGCCGGCAACTCACGCACAGCCAGCAGCCAGGTCGTCATAGTCCGCCTGCAGGGCGGTGAGGTCGGACTGGAGCGTCTCGCACTGCTGCCGAAAACCCGCGGTCTCGACGCGCAGCGCGTTGACCTCCGCCCGCAGCCCCACCAGCTCCTGCCGCAGACTGAGGATTTCCCCCCGACTGCTGCTGAATCACACCCCACAAGTGTTCCAGATCCGCCGGGACCATTTCGGGACCAGACATTCTGTCACGGAGGCTTGACGAGAAATGAAAGGTTCGAGATGTGTCCCCTTGTAGCGTGATGGAAAACTCAAACGCGGAAACACACGAGTGAGCAGGTAAGTCACGCAGTTAGTCTGAGAACGCTCCGATAAGGAGTAGAGATTTCCACCAAGAAATCCGCGTTCTCACACGCACACAGACAGGCAAATAAGCGCTCCGAAGAGCAGAGAGTTTACTCACGTGAGTGACGAAGTTGAAGGGACCTGACGATGATGCGAGCATGAGCTCAATGTCTGGTGCCAAACAACACCTGCTTCCTGCTTAAATACCTGCGTGAAGTTACTTCCGGGTCCTCGTGACCTCACGTGATCCGGTGCGTGTGACAAAAAGAGTGGGATCCACTGAAAACCCTAATAAGTTAATTGGACTAAATTGATTGAGTAAACTCGTTGCCTCAATTTAATTGAGTAATGGAATCTTCCAAAACTTGCATATTTAAGTTTATTTAACTTGGCGGTTTTGTAGACTGTACTTAAATCATTCAGTTCAACAATCTTAGCACTTATTTAATGTACTTAAATGATTGTGTTCACTTGGTATTCATTTTTTTAAGTGTACTTATATATTTAAGTTAACTCAACATGAAAATGTAACTTAAAACTGTTAAACAATGTTCTTATATTTGACTGCAAGTCATGTCAGTAGTAGCACAACAAAAAAGGTCATAAAATGGTTATTGATAGTTAATAAAAATAAATAAAATTGAGTTGTTACCATTGTTGTGATTCACATGCTGAATGTTGAAGTCTGTGTGTGACTCACGCACATTACCCCAAATATTAAAAAATTATATAAACGCAGTTAAAAGCTTCTTATAGTGTTTATAAAAAAAAGAAAATCAGTAAAATTATAAAATCATTAATCAGCATGAAAAACACTAGTGATTTAATTACCTAATGATTTAATTAGAATATAGATCACCTTCTAAAAGCAATCTATTTATTACTTTTCTTTCTTTGAAATCAAAGAACTCTGATTTCATGCTGCATTGTTGCAACAACAGAAAGAAAACTATAGTAATATAAACAAAGTTCCAAGTGCCCAACCAAAAGTAACACTATTCACTATAATGGTGAGTATTTAAAAAAAAAAAAAAATAATAAAAAAAAAAACCTTTTCAGGAAAATCAATATTAATTTATGAAGTCAGCTTATGTGATGTTCTCTCAAATATTTCAGTTGTATTGAAAATTCAACATTCAAGATGACTTTTTAAAATTATTTTTTTTTTCAAATGATTAATCATGATTTTGAGCTCACAACACTTGAAATCTTAAGTTTATGCATTTTGATAGTAAATAACTTAAATGAACCTATTTTTAAGTAATAGGTCCAAAATGCAAAATTTTAAGTAATGTTTAGTCAACATTACTTGATTGTATAAGTAAAGACAGCATTAGGGTTTACAGTGGAGAGTCTGGTTCCAGCATATACTAGTTCCTCCATTTTCTGTGAGAAGCTTAGAAGTGGAGATGCTGGAGAGAGGTATAAGGTGTCTGGTGAGCGGGGCTGTGGCTCTGGTGTTTCCAGTGGCTGAAATATGTTGTTCTGGCTTCCCTGGCTGTTTACCAGAAAGTCGTACTTCGGCGCTGAGTCTTGGAGCTGTTGTAGTACGTCACGGTCTGTCTGTGATGAGCTCTGTGGGCAGGGCTCAGCCGGGATGGTGTCAATGAGCAGCGCTTGTTGTGGCTGTGTGGCGTTGTCAGTGTCCTTGTGGGATGTGTCGACCACATGACGACTCTGAAGCGGATTTGAAGTCCTGTGGTCACTCATATACTTTGTCCGGGTGTGTGTGTTATTCATGTTGGGTGGACTGGCACAGTTCACTGAAGGATGACGGAGTGAAAAGTAGATGTTGTCCTTTAGCACTCTTGCACCAAGTTTGTTTGGGTGGAGGCCATCAAGTTTAAACAGCTGTCTCAAGTCAAGTCAAGGCGAGCTTTATTGTCATTCTGCTACATGTGTGGACATATAGTGGAACAAGATGTCGTGTCTCACAGGACCACGGTGCGACATACTAGTTAAGCATAATATAAACATACAACAGTACACGAATAAGAAAAGCAATTACAGACTTATACAATGGTTAACCATCTGACTATACATATACTATAAATACTATAATAAATAGTTGACTACACATACAAAACTGAGACAACAAAAACTTTACATAAGTACTGTACATGCCGTTTGTTTATAGAAAGCGTCTAATGTACATAAGGCTGTACTCACATGTGTGTGTTACTACAGGTGGTTTGTATAGCCCACTTACCTGTGTGTAACACACTCAGAATTGCACTTTAAAGGATTGTCAGCTGTTTTAATGAGTTGGGGGGAGGAGGCTGAGGTTTTCATGGTTTCAGAGGAGGACAGGGAAAAACTGGTAAAATCAGTTTGTGCAGCAAGTAGATTCCAGAAGAGGCTGAAAAGGCATTTTCTTTCTCGTCTGTTGAAAGTAGGCAGCTGTGTTTTCGTCTCCGGAATGTGAACTGCTGGCAGTGCCAGGAAAAGAGTCTCCTTTTTCGTAGTATTATTCCAGTTACGAAAAGTTTTTAATTTAGTGTTTGTGCCAAAAATGTGTTTAAGCACTGTGCTGATCTGCTGAGGTTAAAATCTTAGAAAAATCTGAAGAAAGTATATAAACAGGGAGCAAAAGCGCGGAGCAGTAAGCAAGAGCGTCCGAACAGTAGCAAAGCCCCATAGTTTAACATGGTTATTTTAATGGTTTGGACTGCATGAGGCGGAAAGTGACGTCACTGCCACGTTTTGTATTTAAAATTTCTGAGGACGAAAAATAGATACAATGTATATTTAAATGGCACAAACGGGCACAAATCGAGCACAAACGAATGGCATCATTTTGGAATTATTTAGATTGTATGGGGTGGAGAGTGACTTCACAGTTCATAAAAAGTTTTGTTTGCATTATATTTAAGCAGAGGTCATAGTTACAGGATTTTTTAACAGCACATAATTGGCACAAATCAAGCACAAATTGTCATTTTAGACGAACTGGGGTGGAGAGCGAGGCCACAGCTCCCAAAAATATTTTGGTATTATCTGTGGAAGGAAAACAGATAGAGTTCGTTTTAACGGAACAAACAGGCACAAACCGAGCACAAACCAACTGCACCGGTTTGGAGCGATTGAGGCAACATGGGGTGGAAAATTACGTCACACGGTCAATAAAAAATATGTTTAATATCTCGAACACCACACTAGCACAAACGTTATTTTTTTGCGGCACAAATCAGCGCAAACGAAAGCCATAGTTTTCTTTTTATGGGGTGCCACCAACTTCATGGAGGCAGAGGTCATTTAATTCATTATTTAATTCATTATCTACTCAAGCAATTAAAGGAAAAAGTTAAGAGTCGGTTTAATTATGGGTACTTTTTATTTTTTAATCACTTACATTTCTAATGGCAAAAAGGTACAAAAATTTCACATTTTTGGTTTTGCTAGTATTTTTTCTGAAGAAAGTTCAACGGTGATGTAAGGCAAAATATTAAATGTCATGAACGAATATTTACTGAGAAATCCACTATTTTGTTTGACGATGTTTACTTGGTTTTGTTATTAACAGTATGAATATTTCTGCTAATAACAGCAGTCACAATGTGTTTGTTCATTTAGACCAGATGAGAACTGGGCTGCATTTCCCAGAAGCATAATTGGTGGCAATAGTTCTACCATCTGCTTACGATTCTTTTAGAAAACGCAGCACTCAATGCATGAAAATACTAATTTCCTGGATAAATCGGACAATGGAAATTTCAGTGAAACTTAAGGTGTTCGACCTGTGTACGAAAATTTCCCAGGCAACGTGTGCCGAGTCCGTACACGTCCATACACTCGAGATGCACTGAGATTTTCGGATATAGGACATTTGTGATTGCACACACTCGTGTTCAGAGGTTTCCAGTATAACGGCCATATTTGTATAACCATAGTTTTACAACAAAAACACTTGTTTTTAACTATAATAACCTATAATAATGTTTATAATAAACTATAATAATGTTATTATGTATCATGATTAACTGTCATAAGGTGCGAGCACTGTTTTTTTGGGTGTTTATCGGTTAAAAATGAATCAACCAGTCATTTTTAAATCTGTATATAGGCAAATTTAAATGAATCCAAATTGAATGAATCTAAATGAGTCTTTTGATTAACAGAATCACACGATTTGACTGAGATTAATAAAAATCCACATTCGCGGGTAGTGTTGTATCTCGAAGTGTGCTGTAGTTTGGTAACCGAGGTAATGAGAACAGTAATACCACGCACGGACATTTCAGGCCTCGCATTTGGAGCTGAATCACCCAAGATTCCGAATTCTTTACGCCCGTGAATCGAATCGTTTTGGAATCGACTCTGAGCATCACTGTTCTTACTCCTCCCTCGCGACTCACTGCAGCAGTGTTTGTGCGCGCGCTGACGGTGTCCGGTAAGATTATAGAACCTGCAGCCATCACGGGACTAGTGAAAAACATAGCAAAACATAAAAACTGTGGGTCATCCAGGTAATCACACAGTATTAAGAATCAAGTGTATGTAACTTTTGAACAATTTTATAAATTATATATTTTCATTTTTAAATTCAGTTTAATTTTTTATAAATTCAGTAAGTATCTTTTATATCTGTAAAAACTGCCTATTCAGGACAGTACTAAAAAATAGCATGCAATGTTCATGATCCCACTTTGGTTAAAATGATTGCATGTTCTGCTAGGGGTGTGTCAATATATGAGCATAACAGTATCATCTGTAGCTTCTGAAGGGCAGAATAAAATGGAAAAAATGGCATGGTTCTGTTGGTGTAGAGTGTGTGTGACTGTCTGAGATGGAGCGGCAATCAATGCCCTGACTTTGCAGTGTACATTGCAAGTGTATTATTGTGCTTGTTTTTGATAAGTGTATTTTTTATTGTTTCTTTTTAAAAATTATATTATTGTTTAATTAGTTTAATGATTTACTTGAACTGTGTTATATGTCTGTGTTTGCAAAATCATTTTTTCAATCTAAATGATTAGTTAAATGTAGCAGTCCTGTTGCATTTGCTGAATAATATTTGCAGTCCTGTTAAATGTTTGCAGTCCTTCATTTGCTGAAAAAAAATAAGAGTTTTGTTGATACTTTGCTGTGTTTGTGGCTTTCTTTACAAGTTTATATGTTTGTGGCTTTCTTTACAGCATATGACGCATTTCTGTGTAGAAGGACAGTAGAATTTAAAATATATTAAGTGAACGGTAATTTACAGTCGTTTACTGAGATATATGATCGTCAGTTTACGGAGATTTAACTGCTTGTACCCTGGATTTTGCGGGGGATTTACTTCTTGTGCTCAGGACGACACGTGACCCAGATAGCACACGTACGTCTGCAAGATGTCTGTTAAAGATCTCTTGATCTGGAAAGCATCCGCTGTGTACAAACGTCTGGCAGACATCTGTAAGATGTCAGTTTTACATACATTCTAAATCATAAACATCTTAAAGACATCTAATAGATGTCTATTTGACATCTAATAGGAAACGTCCAATAGACGTATTGCAGATGAGCAAACTACGTCTTGCAGATGTCTTACAGATGTAAATGCAGACGTCAAATAGACGTCTCTGAGATGTACGTGTGCTATCAGGGGAATTTACCGGTGAGTGCGTCAACATTTCCGTCTGTGTCCGGGGTTTATCGCGTTAGTGAGCGGACTGGAAAACTGCCGCGCACAAAAAAGTCCGTTTCTCTCCGTGTCAAGGAATCAGAAACGCCAGTGCACATACACGGAAACTGCCGGGAACGAGCCGTTTACTGGTTTGTGCGCCGACGTGAACAGTCCGAAACGCGCATTTTCATACAGTGCTGGTTTCTAAAAGTGCTTGGTTCCTCCCAGGAATTTTTGTGGTCTAAAAGACACTTAATACTCGATGCCATTAAAATTGATGTGATGGAAATAACACTATGACAACAAAATTGAACTAAATTGAACTGAACAATGACACTATTCTGTGGAGCTGTTTTAAAGCTGGATGTAATTAATTTAATATTTAATTAACTTTACACTAACATTGAACTGAGCCGACACTGAACTGACTTGAGCTATATTAGGACACTCTTGTCTTTTTAGAGTGACTTTACCACAGAATTTGTCTTGAAAACAGGTCAGCATTAACAATGTTATTTTCCTGTTTATTGTATGCTATTTTATAAAGAAATAAAATGTGACTTGACTTGCTTATCTTTAATTGAACCTTGTGAGCGCGTTTTAGAGTTATTTCCTTTGAAAATTTGCTAAATACCCAACAATGAGTGTTTAGTCTTGCTTAACTTCCGCCCAGATACGAATGACGTCACTGGCTAGAACCCCATTCTGGTTTTGGCAGTTTTTGCGTTCAGACGTTAATGAAGTAACGATGTAAACATCAGTAAAAAAAATCACAGTTTTTAAATAACGATTATGGGTGTCAAGATTTCTGCTCTGCTTTGTGTTTTTCTTTTTTATTTGTCTTTGCCTTCACTGCGAGCAGGTAAATTATTAAGTTGCTTTGGTCAGAGAATGAAAGTGATAGCAACACGTTTCCTGATGATGACCATGATAACCATGTGTTTACCGCTTTCTTCGTCTCCTTCTTAAACATTTACACTTAAGTTAACAGCTATTTAATACATATTTTATTGCTTTTCACTGCAGAGAAACACTCGCTTTATTATATTTACACGGCTTTGTCCAAATCTGTCGATCTGCCGGGCATCTATCAATTCACTGCTATGGGTCTGCTAGACGACATGCAGATTGGCTATTACAATAGTGTGGAACAGAAGATTCCCAAACAGACCTGGATGAAAGAGAAAATGCAGGAGGATTACTGGGAAAAAGGCACCCAGTCCAGAAAGAGTAAAGAACAGTGGTTTAATGTGAATGTCGACATTCTGATGAAACGCATGGGACACAGTGAATCGGGTGAGGAACATTCAGACAGATTGACCTGGATCATTTGATTTGTATTATTACTGTCTTACAAATATTTTCTGTTAATTTCAGCTGTCCATGTTCTTCAGTGGAGAACTGGTTGTGAAATTGAGAAACAGGGAGATGAAGTGAAGTTTTCTACAGGCATCAGTGAGTATGGCTATGACGGAGAAAACTTTCTGTCTTTTGATATTAAAGAGTCTCAGTGGATTGCCTCAGTTGATGCAGCTCGACCAGCCAAGAGAAAATGGGACAATGTGCCAATCCTAAACCAGTACACCAAAGGATACCTGGAGAAAGAGTGTGTGGACTGGCTCAACAAATTCAGAGAATATGGAGACAAGGAGCTCAGACACAACTGTGAGTAAATGTGTTTTTGTTTGTTTAATTACAGCTGTCATCAGGTTTGGATCTAGACAATTTAAAAAAAAAAAAAAAAAAGATGGCAGCAACAAAGCAATATCCATGCATAGTTCATGTGGATTTATGGCCTGATGTAAACGTTTATTATGTCCATGAATATAACAGTTGCATTTCGACAAAGCGATCATTTATTTTGTTAACAATTAAAAATAAACAACAAAATATAAATGTCTATCAGGGGTGGCCAACATCAGTCCTGGAGATCCAGTCCAACAGAGTTTTCCTGCAAACTTGATTCCAAGTTACCTGCCTGTAGCTCTCTAGTAATCTGTAGAATCTTTAGAATTCTGGGGAGTCAGATGGGGTGGAACTGACTGATGAAGAGATTCCTGTGTTTTCAGCTCCTGCAGATGTTCATACGTTTGCAGTAAGGTCTCTCAGACACAAAACCAAGCTGAAACTCACCTGTCTGGCCACCGGCTTCTGTCCCAGAGATGTGACGATGACCATTAGGAAATATTGCACATCTCTGCCTGAAGATTGGACTGGATCCACAGGAATCAGACCAAACCATGATGGAACCTTCCAGATTAAAAAGAGTGTGGAGATCGAGGAGGGTGAAATATCGGAATATGATTGTTTTGTCGCTCACAGTACCTTCAAAGAACCAATTATCAACAAATGGGGTAATTAAAGCTGTACACATAGAGAGAGAGAAACATCACCGAATACCAGAATAAAAATAATTTAAAATTCCATGAAATGCTACTTTTCACTTTTTTTGCTATTGATATTCTTAATCAAAACTACGTTTTGCATTTGTTTAGATGCTCCTCACTATGCCCGACTATCAGTGGCTGCCACAGGTTTGATTGCGGCAGGGGCTGTAGGTGTGTTTGTGCTGGTCGTTGTTCATTTAGTGGTTTGCATCTTAAAGGAGACAGGGATTATTGGTGAGTAGTAGCTGATTATGATGGTGCACACATTTTCAGTTTTGTGATGGAAAGGAATAATTCACTGTGGGGGTCTGATTGATTTGAGTCCCAGCTGAGCCTTTCTGTGTGATGGTTGCATGTTCTCCATGTTTTGGCATGAGTTTTAGATAAATGTGACCCTGGACCACAAAACCAGTCTTAAGTCGCTGGGGTATATTTGTAGCAATAGTCAAAAATACATTGTATGGGTCAAAATTATAGATTTTTCTTTTATTCCAAAAATCGTTAGAAAATTAATTAAAGATCATGTTCCATGAAAATATTTTGTAAATTTCCTACTGTAAATATATCAAAACTTAATTTTCGATTAGTAATATGCATTGCAAAGAACTTAATTTGGAAAACTTTAAAGGTGATTTTCTCAATATTTGGATTTTTTTTTTACCCTCAGATTCCATATACTGAAATAGTTGTATCTCTGCCAAATATTGTCCTATCTTAACAAACCATACATCGATGGAAATATTTATTTAGCTTTCTAGATGTATAAAGCTCAATTTTGAAAAACTGACACTTATGGCTGGTTTTGTGGTCCATGGTCACAAATGTTATTTATAGTAAAATAAAAATACTGCAGACTGCAGAGAGTATTCAAGATTTATGAAATCTGTCACAGACTCACCAGAACCTGAACGTTGGATTGCTACAATTCCTCCACAAGAATTCCTCCATTCTAATATTTAATAGTTAGATTATCTACAGAATGTACTTATATGGTTTAGCTATTGTTTTGATATTTACTATAGGCAAATTATAAGTAGGTTTGTACCAAATCACTGTTGACATTTCACTCTTTCTCCCACAGAAGAAGAGGTTTTGTGGTAAAACATCAGAATGCAGTGTGAGGAAGTGAACCACTGGCTATGTATTTAAAATATTGGGGCAAATGGAAACAGAGCAAGATGAAATTAAAGGCATAAAGATGTAACTTTGCCTCAGATATTGATGTTTTTATACCAAGTACTTAAAGGAAAATATTTTTTATGTGAAGAGAGCTGGTTTTCCAGACTTAATTCCTACCTCTAAAGAGCCAGACAGCAATCACTTACAGCTTTTTTAAATATTTTAAATCCGAGTGCCAATAAAAAAAGCAGAACATGACCTCATATCCTAATAATTATCCTGTATGCTCAAAGGATATTATTATTTTTTTTTTTTACATTAGTTGGTTCATTTTGTTCTGTCACACTGACCTCGTTTATATAATTATGATGAAAAATGAAAAATGATAATTGCAATCACTCTTTATGGTATTAATGGATGTTGGTGTGGGATCTATTTATTCTTAAATGCTGCTTCTTTGTACCATTTCTTTTTGTCATATCCAGCCACGACAGTTTTGCAATGAGTGATTGTATATTAAAAAAATGTCTGCAATGTCAAGGCTGGAAACACGGCATACAAACTATGACAGTGATCTCAGGTGCTTTATTTAATGTTAGAATGTCTAATGTATGTTTACATATTATTTTTGCGTGACCTTTATAGCCTTACTGAAAGTAAAAATTAATTTAATCATTTACCTCAGAATATGAACTCTGTGTTTACAAATTGCTTGGTGTTGAAATTGTATCAAAGATGGTACAGTATAATATCAGTGTCTGCTAATCTAATAATTAAATGTTCCTGAATGAGTTTTGATTTGCACTTGATTGATGAATACACACTACTGTATACTTGTTTGTAAACAATTTGAGAACAAATAAAACCAGCTGGCTAACAAACTTTACTATTAGGCAGAATAATTGTTTATTTTGAAAACTAATAAACATAAATTGATACTTGTTGTTTTTAAATGTAATAAACCACTCTGGCTGTGTGGTGACAGACATTTATTCATCTGTTTTAATCACATCATAACTTTTCTGTTCATAATGACAATGTAAATAATGACTTAATAATTGTAAAATAGTATGCAGTGAACATTTTTTGCCCTCAGTGTCTACGGTGGTTACGCCCTGAACCTATTCACTTCCAGGTACATCCAGGTTCTAGTCGTTTTTAAAAGCACCAAACCACTCAGGTTTGGTGCTTTTAAAATGATGGATGGATGACATCACTGGTTAAAACTTCATTTCATTTTAACCTCGCTGAAGGAACAATGTAAAGCTGATTGTTACTAAATGATAAAATTATAATTTTACAAACATTTTTTCTTCTCATTTCAGATCTTCATGTCTTTCAGACGAGAACTGGTTGTGAGGTTGATTTTTTCCAAAGGTGTTTATGAGTACGGCTATGATGGAGAAAACTTCATGTCTTTTGACAATAAAGAGTATCAGTGGGTCGCCTCAGTTGACGCAGCTCTACCAACCAAGAGAAAATGGGACAATGGAACAATCCTAAACCAATACTGTAAGAGTTACCTGGAGAAAGATTGTGTGGACTGGCTCAACAAATTCAGAGAATATGACGACTGGGAGCTCAGAAACAGCTGAGAGTAAATGTGTTTACTCATCATCAAAAAAAAAAAAGAGAGAACTTGTTTGATAAATTGATTCCTTTGTTTTCAGATCCTCCAGATGTTCATATAGTCGCAAAAAGGTCTAGGAGTGACAGATCCATGCAGAAACTCACCTGTCTTACCACTGGTGTCTACCCCAAAGACAGTAGGTTGTTCATTAGGAAATATCACACATCTTTGCCTGAAGATGAGGTTGAATCCACAGGAGTTCGACCAAACCATGATGGAAATTTCCAGCTGAGGAAGAGTGCAGGCATTGAGGAGGATGCAGAAGCTGAATATGATTGTTTTGTGACCGACAGAACCCTCAGAGAACCACTTATCATCAAATACTATAAATGAACCATATAAATCATAACAATGAGCCTTTAATTGCCTACACAGCCTAATAAGCAGTCAAGCACACACATAAAGCTTACCACAGCACACACAGCACACGTCAGGGAAAAACAGTAAGGGGGCTGCATTAACATTTTAATAATTACTAGTGCTTTCTTTGTTTTTGGCTTAAGTCGACGACACTGACTCGTCATCTCCACAGTACTGGATGCGCCTTTATGCATTTTTCATACGGATTACATAATTTGAGAATATTTATTTTCTATTTGAATTGGTTCATTTAAAAGTGGACATTTCACAGAGTTTCGAAGTTTCTCCCTCAAGTTCACAGAGACCGAGATGGCAGAAAAAACCCATCATTTTAAGTGCATTGTTTCGTTGTTATTGTGAGTGCACACACATAAACGTCTTTACAGATTCAAAAGTGTGTGGTATAACAGGGATAAAGACAACGTCTAAGAAAAAAAATTGCTTTTCCCTGCGCCCAAAGTGTATGACTGCAGGGAAATCCATATGTTTGTATTGAACATTTATCGAGCAACAGATTTTGTGGGAAAATAAACCATACAAGTCAATTATTTTTTAAAAAAATTGAATAAATGTATGAGGTGGCAAGGGGGGTAAAAGGCTTACAGTATTCATACAAATACTTTAGCTTTTTTTTATATATAATAATGTAATAATGTTTAAGTTAATACTTGTTCAAAACAATCAATTTAGCTAATCAACTATTTCCTGCTTATTTTGATTAATAAAATTATTTTTTTGTTCCAAAAATATACTGTCATTAAAATATGTAAATATAAAACATATATTTTAAAATACACAAACAAAATAATTTTAAAATATAAAGATTCTGAAAGCATTGAAGGAGATCCCATAATAATTGAATGTAGATTTACAGCAGTAACAACAAATTATATTTTATTATATGATATGATTAATAGCATGTTTTTAAATATGTCGGTTTCATTATAAACATGGTGATTATGATGGACACTCAACATAATATATGATATTTACCATCTGAATCTAACAATGTCATGTCAACAAATGGAAAAGTCAGCCTTCTGTTAATCACCATGTTAATAATGTGCCTTTTAGCCACAACAGGAGGGGCGCTTTTTACCCCAAATACCATACTTTTACAAATTCTTTAGTTATTTAAGTAATATGTCATTGTGGTTATGGATTTATAATTAGTTAGTTAGTCATGTGCCTCAACAAGTAAAGTCATAACATAATGATATCTTTGCAAATCATTAGCTAATGATTAATTAAAGCAGACAACTGGAAGTTGAAATGCATGGCTTCAACTCATTGAGGCACGTGACTAACTAACTAATTCTATATCCATAACCACAATGACATATTACTTAACAATTAGTTAATAGTTCTGTGCCTCAACAAGTAAAGTCACAACATCATGATATATTTGCAGATCATTAGCTAATGAGTAATTAGAGCATACAACTGGAAGTTGAAGTAAATAGCTTTAACCACTGTGGTAATTAACACATGAATTTACATCATTAGTTAATAAAATAAGTTATTAGGGAACTAATACATTATGACACGTTTAACTAATAACAATTTATTGGTTACTTACTCTGTGAATCATATAGAATGTTCATTAGTTGCTGATGTAGTAATCATTAATAAATGGTTTAGTTCTTCATGAATTATACATTAACTCGTGATTATCTGTGCATTAATTAAGCATGAATTAATGCATATTTGTGCACACATATTGTAAAGTGTTACCAAAATCGGAATATTGTTGTCCATGTAAACATACAGAGAAAGAACTGAATACTGATTCCTGTGTTTTCAGCTCCTCCAGATACTCGTGTTTCTGCAAGAGGGTCTACCTATGACAAAACCAAGCTGAAACTTACATGACTGGTCACAGACTTCTATCCCAAAGATGTGATAGTGATCATTAGGAAATATTGCACATTTCTGACTGAAAGTGAGACTGAATCCACAGGAGTTCGACCAAACCATGATGGAACCTTCCAGATGAAGACGAGTGTGGATATCAAGGAGGAGGAAAAAGCAGAATATGACTGTTTTGTGGCTCACAGAACTCTCAACAAACCAATTATCACTGCATGGGGTAATTAAAGCAGATACACATAAAAATCAATCAGTAATTTAAAAATCAATAATTTTATTTCGTCCTTAAAGACAATATTTCACAAATTAAATAAATAAACTTAGATACTGAAAAAGGTGTCGGCTGATGTCTTGCTTAATGTGCCTACCCTTTATACACGATTAACTCATGAAGGACACTTTTTACTAAATTAGATAACACAAGATAAACAAAATTACAAAAAACATTTCCCAAAATGTACGTACATAATTCCAAACTTGCATGATAACTTCAATGTTTAAACCAATACATTGACATTTTTTTAATAATGAGTCATATAATTATCACCTTGCATTTGTACATTTTCTTAAATTTGCAAAGTGAATTACAGAGATTTAATTCCTTATTACATATATTCCATGGGGGTGTCAAACTCAGTTCCTGGAGGGCCACAGCCCTGCACAGTTTAGTTCCAACCCTGCTACAACACACATACTATGTAGTTTTCAAGTAAGCCTAAATGACTTGATTAGCTGGATCAGGTGTGTTTAATTAGGGTTGAATCTAAACTGTGCAGGGCTGTGGCCCTCCAGCAACTGAGTTTGACAACTCTGGATTAACCCCTTTGACAGATATACACCTTTTTTTTTTTTTTTTTTTTTTTTACAATAGTTCTTGTCCTTAATTTTTTAAACATATACATTCCTCTTAGATTATACTGACTTTCTCTTATTTTGAACAGCCTGTGAATTTGATTTGGAAATAAATTATTATAAATTTTGTACATTATCTGTGCTGTATATAAATCAACTAAATCTACAAATTTTAAAGCATGTAACTTAATACATATTTTGTTTGTTGGTTCGTAATAATCAGCCCTTATAACAATCCTTATAGCTTTCTTTATATATCTATATATATATATATATATATATATTATTACACTACTGTAATAGAGTAAAGATTCAATATTTTACTGCATGTGCTTTTTTTTAAGCACAGAAATGGAAATACATCATTAAATGCATCATTTGCCTGCCACAAATCCAAACCGGTCTCATCATGAATCACTTTTCACAACCAGCCATTTTTTTTGTTTAATAATTTTGGTGTCATCCCTGTTTAACAGATTATCCTCACATACAGTAATAGAGATTCACTTTGACATTTCACTGTTTCTACAGCAGGTCAAGACAGCAGTGTGACTAGCTCTCAGCAGAACATAAGCCAAGTGGTAAATCTATTTTAATTGGAATACTAGTACTGTTTCTCCATTACATTCTGGCCTTATTACAAGAGGTGCTTTAGTTCATGTTTTTCAACAGCCTTGGTCAACTAAATTTAAAACATTATTTTTTTTTTCCTTGGAACCTACAATTTGAAGCATATGTGTACTTTATTCAGTATTCCATTTAAAAAGTTATATGCAAAATGACAATCCAATATGTAAAATAGCAGTTTATTTTTGTATTTAAAGGCACAATATGTAAGAATGTTGGATTAAAATATCTAAATAAATAAATACTAGAACTAGTGTTATATATTTTGTTGACTTGTGTACTTGCATTATCCCAAATGTTCCCAGGAATGTTTAAATCCAGAAATATAAGCAATTTAACTAGTGTACTGGACCGTGCCATTGTGTCTCCTGCCGATTACGTCATACACCCTCGATTTCTGGTTTAATTTAGTAGAAAACATGGAAACACCAAATACAATCTAATATGTTATGCATTTTATTAGACAGGTGATGAACGCACAGAGTAGCATTAAAACAGAACTTTAAATACACTCAAATATATCTATATGATAAAACAACATCCAGACGACACAAAGCACAGCTGCTGTTTCTTATTATTAATAATATTTTTGGTTATTATTGTTAACATTATATTATGTTCAACAGCTTACAGCTTGTAATTTATTCACTTTAAAGGGTCTAAAATAAGGAGAAGAGACTGGTTTTAGACTGGCTACAAACAGATGATTACATTACTTTAAATGAGTCTACACTCAAACATTACTGTTATAAACATGAGTCGAGTCCAAAAGTTTTCAAGTATAATTCATTTAAAGTAATGCTGTTTCATATAACATTATCTCTAGTAATAAATGTTAATGATCAATTCTCTGTGATGTTTGTATTGTTTACTGTATACAGGTCACCAGAGCACCAAACAGACTTTATTAGAGAATTGACTGATTTTCTATCTGAGTTAGTGCTGACCGCAGATAAAGTCTTGATTGATGGTGATTTTAATATCCATGTTGATAATGAAAAAGATGCATTGGGATCAGCATTTATAGACATTCTCAACTCTACAGGGGTGAAACAAAACATGTCAGGACCGACTTACTGTCGAAATCATACTATACTTATTATATGATCGCATTGTTAATTCATGTTTATGCTGTTAATATTCATTCACTAGCTGATTTTTTTATCTAGTATTCTATACTCTCTGCTCGTCTTCACATGTATAAACACAGTATAACATGGTTTTACTACAGTAATGTTGTAGTAAATAAAAAAAATACAAAGTCAGATCACTGTGAAATCTTTATATTTTATCATGCGGAGAATGTAGCTAATATACTACAAAAGATTTTGAACAGTGAGATTTTGAATGTTTTTCAATATTTTTTTTTCTGCACACCAAGTCTGCATTTATTTGATCCAAATAAGGAATGTAAATATAGATTTATATAATTACTACTTTTATTTAGCAAGGATGCTTTAAATTGATCAAGAGTGACGATAAAGACATTTCTAATGTTACACAATTCCTATTTCAGATAAATGTTGTTCTTCTGAACTTTCTATTCATCAAAGAAATATGAAAAAATCCTACTGAGCTGTTTTCAACAATATTAATATTAATATTAGTTTGAATATTAGGATGATTTCTGAAGGATCGTGTGACTGGAGTAATGATGCTAAAATTCAGCTTTGAAATCACAGGAATAAATTACATTTTAAAACATTCAAATAGAAACAGTTATTTTATTTTATTTAAATTTTACTGTTTTTGCTGTAATTTGTATCAAATAAATTCAGGCTTGGTGAGCAGAAGAGACTTAATTAAAAACATTACAAATCTTCCTAAATCAAAACTTTTGACTGGTAGTGTGTGTGTGATATATATATATATATATATATATATATATATATATATATATATATATATTGAACTCTGGCACAATTCAAACTTTTCACTGCAACTGTATTTTTCAATATTTTGCTGGCTTATTTTAAGTGTAGTGAATAAGAGTCCTTCAAGAGATCAACATCTCTGCTCCTCCACAGTGTCAGTTTTTGTCAGTAGTGGATTCATGTTGGATATGTTATAGTTAACAGCACGACTATAGTTTCTTATAATCTCCTATTTTGACTGAAATTGTGTTGGACATAATTATTGAAATTATATTTCAAAATAGTTTGTCAAAAATACTTGACTCATTGCTTTACCTTCCCCTCTTCTCAATGACAGGCTACATAAACATGTTAACCAAATCATACAAATTAACTTATAAAACCAAACAGAATAACTAAAAGAATATTTTTCTTCAAATGTCTTTTTATTGATCTTCATGTGTAGAGAGGGACGTCCCAGTGGATCACAGTCAATCATAAACATCTTCAAGCACACATGACTCACAGAAGATTGCTGTTGAAATTCACTTTAAAGAAGCTCTGAAACCCTGTGGAGATCTAGATTATCTATATTATTATTATTATTATTATTATTATTATTATGCTTGTTATTAATAGTGAATTTCTCTCTCAGACACACAAACACACAGATTTCTAGAGAGGGTGTTGCTAAGCAGTTGCTATGGTGTTGCTATGCAGTTACTAGAGTACTCTGGATTGTTGCTAGGGTGTTCTGAGTGGTTGCTAGGCACTTGCTGTATGGTTACTAGGGTGTTATGGGCAGGGATTTATGACACATCATTGTTTCTCATTGGTCAGATATTCATATGATTTATTTTAACTCTTCATTTGTTTTTTAACTTTTTTTTTTTTTTCCATTTTTAAAGATGAATATATTTACTTGTTTTCTGATCTGATATTCAGATCAACAGTCTCTTACTCATGTGATTAAATATTGAATCATGATGAAAGATGAAAGCAGGAAGATCCAGATCTACAGGAGTAACGATTACTGACTATTGATCTCTAAGATCCTCAGAGAGGAAGCATAATAACACCTGAAGAATGGAAAGAGAGTGTTAGTGAAGGTGGTTGTGAATGTGTGTAGATGTGTGTTAGTTACAGGATCAGAGAATGACACCGTTCCTCTGTCATAGTCCAGATTCACTCTCACACGATCAAGATTCTGTTTAACACGAAAACCAGAACCTGGAGACACTCCGTACCACAAACACCAGACATCAGTGTTAAAGAAATCACGTCCCTTCCTCTGGTTTGATGCTGTAGTTACTCCAAGACTCCAGTATAAACTCTGTTTAACCTCCACATCCCAGCAGTGTGTTCCTGAGTTAAAACCCTCTGAACCCAAAACACAATAATAATAGTCAAATCTCTCTGGATTATCAGGAACAGGTTGAAATCCGCATCTCACACTGGTCAGATCATCAGACACGATGAGACGTGGACTTGCAGTGTTTGGATCCAGAATCACAGGAGCTGATGAGACACAATCAACAGATGCTGTTATTCTGATGTTCATATAATGATCAAGAGTGAACCAAACACAGATGATTATGAATTATGACACTCGTCCTGTTGGTCAAACACATCAGACATTTTCCTCTCATCACTGTCAGTCATTCTCTGTGTGATTTATCAATACTGAAAGTTAAATCAGAAACACTGAATGATCACATACTGAAAAGATATTCATTTGATTTATGCTGTCATTTATATTCAATTATAGTGAGAAGCTGCTTTTAATACAAAATGTTGCCTTTGTACAGAACTTTACACAGTGCTGTCATATTCAAATCAAATCAACTATAATAATACAGAAGAAATAAAGTTTATATAATTTTCCTCAACATTTCTCTTGTATGAATCAAAGCGTTTTATTGAAGGCTGCTTAATTACTAAAATAAATACAATAAATTAATGCACAGTAGAAATTATTCCATAGTAATGCAATCAAATAATAATATTGCAATCTCGATGATATTATTCACAAATGCTACTACTTCAAATATTATTTTTATTAATTAAATAAATGAAATTGTAACGTTGAGTGAGAGACGAGAGGCGAGCGGATCCATCTGCGAGCTTTTATTAAATCGACAAGGCAAAGGCATGGTCAGGCAGGCACGGTCAGAACAATAACAAACAGGTATATTAGGGCGATGCACAATAAAAGTCCGTGAAGCAGGCGTGGGTCGATCCATGGCGAACATAATCCGTAAAGGGACGAGACGAGAGAATAATCCAAGCAACGAGCTAGAGTCCAGTAGGCAGGCGGTGTGACAGACGAGACGACTACGTGGCTTGCAAGGGGAAAGACCGGGGCTTTTATAATGCTGCTGATTGGTCACAGGTGCTGACGCAATCAGCGCGATACTGGTGCTGCGTCCGAAATCGCATACTTCCCTACTATATAGTACGCGAAAAACAGTATGCGAGGCGAGTAGTATGTCCGAATTCATAGTATTCGAAATTCAGTAGGCGAGAAGTACCCGGATGACCTACTGCTTCCGCCCGAATTCTGTAGTACGCATACCATGGACACTTTCCTATCCCATGAGGCTCCGGGAGAGAAGGCGTCATATTCGAAAAATGGCGGAAAGTGGAGACGCGGCTCATTTCAAGTTTAAGTACCTCAGGAAAAAAACGTTGTTTATTGTGATTAAATTACACTTGTTTAACACAATCTAAATAAACGAATGACATTGTAAATCGAAACATTATTTGATAAATAATCTAGAAGCTGTCTACGAAGACGTGATCTGCCAGCCGCTGACCGACGCCTTCTCTAAGCTGTCTTTCCAATCAACGTTAGAACGCCGAACATTGCCGGTGCCGGTGTTCGTGCAGTGGAGCGGTCTCTTTAAATTTTCGCGCTGTTGTGACGATGCATGACACGTGATAACATCAATATGGCGGATGTAGTACGTCCGAATTCCATTCATACTACCCACATTCATACTATACAGAACGTACTTTTTAACGGTCAGGTAGTACGTTCATATTTAAATATAGTACCTACTTAAGCAGTATGCGGTTTCGGACGCAGCATGGGAGATGTAGTCTGGGGTGTAGAGCAACAGTCTGTGTGCAATGATAGAGTAGGGGCGACATCTGGTGGTGAGTGGACCGCAGGTCACCGACCAGATTCGTAACAGAAATAAATTAAAATTAAAAGCAAATTAGAAAAGTTGTTTTGGCAACTAACTGAAATAAATTAACTTGAAGTACTTGAAGTAAAATGAGTAAAACTGAAATAAAATTATTTATAATTATACATATTAAATTTGAATCTAAAATGTAAAAATAAATCATAATTCAATATATTTATATATATATATATATATATAAACTGAAAGTAGGTATATAAACAGCAGTCATCATATGGTAAATAAAAAATTGTGTAGAAATGTTTCTGTGAGATTGATCAAATAAACTGTCTTAAAAACCGCTGAAATCACTTCTGTGTCAATATTCCCCATCATGCATCATTTCCAGTGTGTGTGTGTGAGCTCAGATGTTCTGCAGTCAGACTCACTGTTCTGGACGATGTCCTGCATCTTCTTCCAGACTCTGAACGGCAGGTTGCCCAAGTAACGTGGCACACGAATCAAAGCTCCAGAAGGCATCTGTGGATCCGGCTGTGAGATCTGGACACTGAAAAACATTCAGGAGTCAGAACTGCAGTGGCTTTGGATCAGAAGCAGAGAGACCAGAGACACCAGCAGATCACTCACCTTTCCATTGAGACTGGAAACTCCTGCAGAACAAACACACCATTGATCATCAACAACTCAATCAATCATCAACCAATCAATCAATTAATCAATCAATCAATGATCTGAAATCAGACCTTTAGAAAGCAGACATCACTGGCTTTCATCATCTCCTCCGTGTCTTTGATTGTGTGTGAAAGAGCTGAGATGTGTCTGTTTATCTCCTCCAGCTTCTCCTTCATCATCTTCTTCTTCTGCTCCTCTTCCTCCCTCAGTGCAGTGATTGTAGCTTCTTCTTCATCTCTGAGAAACTGATGAAGCTTCTCAAACTGCTGTTTAATCTGAAGCTCTGTGTGCTCAGCTTGAGACTGAAATCAAACCACATTCACTTCAATCATCTCCATCAACACACATCAACACAATCACATCATTCAGATCTGAGATAAACTCAGATACAGACATATAATGGATCCAGAAGCAGATTGATGATCGTCATGTACAAAAATAATCAGCTGAAGTCCATTATATTAAATATATCAGATCATAACTGTATATAGTGATCCTACAGCTGTAATGAAAATGTCTCTGATTCTGTTTCCTCACCTTGATGTGTTGAACTGTTTTCTCAAACTCTCCTTTCATTGTTTCATTGTGTTTTAGTTTCTCCTGTAATGATTTCAATGCTGTGTTGAGCTCCTCCTAGAATTAAACAAAATAAAATACATAAAACACCAGATTAGAGTGAAAAAAGAAGAGAAGATGATACAGTGATATGATCATATAATACAGTGCAAAAGTGTTTGCCCCCATCGTGATTTCTTCTGTTTTCGTGAACATCTCATGCTGAATTAATTCAGAAGTAATTACAGTTTGTAAAAGGAAAAGTTGTTAATTGAAGCAAAATGTTTATCCAATACTAAGTGAGCCTGTGTGGAAAAGTATTTGCCCCCATAGTTACTGATTCACCAAATCTGTAAAACTGCATTGATAATGGGGTTCAGATCACTGCAGTCCTGTTCAATCAAATCAACACTTTAATAGGACTTTTCAACAGCATGAAAAACTCATTTGTCTTACCTTATATGACGAAACCACTTCATCGATGGGTCTGAATTTATGGTTGTCGTGTTTCTGTGAATTAACACACACTAAACACACCGGCTGTTCGTCCTCCAGACAGAAGAGTTTGAGTTTCTCACTGTGTAAACTGCAGATCTCCTCAGATCCTGATGAACGACTCTCATTTCTCTTCAGGAACGACTCACACAAGTTCTTTAAGGCAAGATTAGGAGGAAGTTCAGTTTTTGAGGATCTTCTCCTGCAGACAGGACACTCCTGTGTTTTCTTGGTTCTCCAGAACTGTTGAAGACACTCTTTACAGATACTGTGACTACATGACAGAAAAACAGGATTCTTAAAGATTTCACAGCACACGGGACAAGAAAGCTCTTCTACAGAAAGTGAATCCATTTTCACAGTTTGAGCTCCAGCAACGACGGTTTCAAAAATGAATCACAAAGATCTGCTGTCTGTTCATAAACAAACGTCCCAAAAATCCTTAAAGTGTTTCACTTTGTTCTTCACTGATTCTTTGTTTTCTTTAATAAAGACAGAAGAGAGAACGACAGAAAGGAGAAATAATGAGTCTCTTCCTGGTGAGTGTTTTAAGAGGGAGGAGTTTCTGATCACCTTTGGGTGTGTTCAAACAGGTCACATATATATAAATCTGATATATGGATATATAAAGCGATATTTAATATTGTTACGTCCCTATGTGACGTTGAGTTGTTTTTTTTTTTTTTTTTTGAGTAATTTTTCGTCTCTGTATTCTTTTCTCTGAGTCTTTTCTCTTCCTCTGCCGTTTTCCCGTTCTTTTTTTCTCCGTCCCTCTTACTTTCACTTTCGCGGGTGATGTGTGGATTGGTCGTCTCACTTGTCAATCATATGTGACGAGCTGATGGGTGTGATGACGTGAAGGGGTTGTTGTTCAATCGCGTTTGCTGACTGATGTTTAGCGTGCTTCAGTATATAAGGAGAACGCCAGTGTATTAGAGGAGCCGGCCTTTGTGAACTTCAGCTGTGATATTCTGTTTTTGTTTTTTTGTGCGTGTGTGTTTCTTTCGTTTCTTTTGTAATGTGGTTTGACTGCCATGTAAAACAGCTTGTCTGGCTGTCCTGAAACTCATTATCCGTTCCGTTTGAGAGCAAAAAGCTTTTCAAAGATGTGTTAAAACTGGATGGAGGTCCCAGCAAACAGGGGACGTCCCCCGGACGTTGCGAACGTCGGTTTAGGTCCGCAGTAGTGATGGGAAGTTCGGATCATTTTACCGATTCGGTCCTTTGAGTCTCGTTCAGCAAAATGAACGAATCTTTTTTCGAGTCATTTCGTTCATTTTGTTCATTTTAGCAAAATATAATTAAAATGTTACGTTTTACTTCCCTAACACATCTACTGCTTACACAAACGTTGATCACACTACAAACAAAACAAAACTATAATGCTATAAGAAACAGAAATATTAATTCATTGTTTACCTGGGTCTTTAGTCTATGATTCGCTCACCTCGCCTCTTATCTGACAAGTTTTCGGGTTTGAGTCGTTCGTTCATCACCTGACAGCCCAATTAGCTAACCAACACAGTCTGAGCCGGAAAGAGAATTGATTAGTTCGTCTCTCGAGTCTTCGGGTTTGAGTCGTTCGTTCATCACCTGACAGCCCAATTAGCTAAACAACGCAGTCTGAGCCGGAAAGAGAATTGATTAGTTCATCTCTCGAGTCCTCGGGTTTGAGTCGTTCGTTCATCACCTGACAGCCCAATTAGCTAACCAACACAGTCTGAGCCGGAAAGAGAATTGATTAGTTCATCTCTCGAGTCCTCGGGTTTGAGTCGTTCGTTCATCACGTGACATCCCCGTAATGTTAACCTATGCAGCCTGAGCCGGAAAGAGAATTGATTAGTTCATTTCTCGAGTCCTCGGGTTTGAGTCGTTCGTTCATCACGTGACATCCCCGTAATGTTAACCTATGCAGCCTGAGCCGGAAGGAGAATTGATTAGTTCATCTTTTGAGTCTTCGGGTTCGAGTCGTTCGTTCATCACGTGACATCCCCATAAGGTGAACGAACGACTCTAAAACAGGTGAACTAATTCCAGTACAGAACCTAATAGGATGTTGCGCATGCGCGACTGAATGAATCACTCCCCGAGACGACTCGTTCGTCCCGAGTCACATTAAAGATTCGTTCAAAATGAACGAATCGTTCAAGAACGACCCATCACTAGTCCGCAGCACGTCCGCTTTATAACGTTCGCTGTCAAACGTTCTGATGACGTCCGGATTTGGTCCGCTTTAACGTTCGCTCACGGACGTTCTGAGGACGTTCACTTACGTCCGCATTTGGTCCTATTTTTGACGTTCGCTGGCGGACATTTGGAGGACCTTCTTCCGAACCAGTTTGCGAACGTCCCTGATTCGTCACTTATCTGCCATTTCCATAAGAACACTTGAAAAATCCAGTCGCCCATGCTTGGACTTTATCATCAGGCCTGACACCTTGCAACTCAGACAGAGTTAATTAAATCCAAAGATTGACATTATTATTATTATTATACTATAGTATAAACAATAGATTTGAATTCATTGTAAAATGATGTTAATATTTAATAACATTCAAGATGTCATCAAATCACGAGTCTGTTTTCAGCATTTAAACATCAAAAACAAGACACACTTCAATAATGTAATTGAACATAGGCTACAATTAGGCCCTATGTATTCCACATACATAAATAAAATAAGGTTGAATCCCTGAAGAGTGATGAAGCCAAGGAAAACATGACGAATAGAAAAGAAAGTGGAAAACACAGGTAAGACAAATAAATTAATTCTTACTTTTTAATATTTACATATCAAGCTGTTGGTAAGCTGACAAGAAAAGTTATTTAGGAAAATTATTTTTTTAGTTGTTGCATTTAAGACTGTTATACGTGCAGCGCAAAAATAAAAGTGTAATAGCCAATCAAATGAGCTCGTGATCGAGCGACATCACTTTAGGGTACGCGCATGTATCCATGGCAACGCTGAGCCGCTGAGTGACAGTTAACGGTCTTACCGGTGATTTCCTCAAACACGGCCTGAGATTTCGCTTTTTTCCGGTCGAAAAGGTATTTATATTTTTATATATGTAGACATTAGCTACCGTAACCACTGCGTATCTTGTAATACATGCATTTTATAAAAAAAAAGTTTCTCTTTTAAAACATTTGCTGAGGCTGTCGGTCGTGTACAGCTGCTGGCCATTAGCCTAAACACTTTCGAAACTAACGTTAGCACGTAAAGTTGAAACGATTAAAATATTGACAGATATTTAACTTAAATATTAAATTTCCATATGGTGAAAACACACACTGAGACTCAAATGCGGAAAAAAAGCCCATACGGATATCTTCGTATGTGCCCTAAATTTCAGACCGCATGGTCTAAATCCAAATTGTCAGCAGTATTTACAAATCTTTTTTAATAGATAAACGATGGTAGACATATAAAATCATACTACTACTGAATGAGTTCATTTTGTTGTTTTAGGTTAGAAGACAACGGGAAGAATTGTCATCCTAGCAAACGGACGTCGCGAACGTCCTATTAGGTCCGCATTTGGTCCGCTTTGTAACATTCGCTGTCGGTACAAACAAACATAAAAACACCCTCAGCTGAAATTGTAAAAAAAAAAAAAAAAAAAACAGTAAAAATCATCAAAAGAAATTGTGTCTGAGTCTGCAGTACCAAAATTATACTGAGATACATCACAGCATGCAATCTGGCAAAAATGACAATTATTTTGATCTGTTCATCGGTTAATTTACTTATTACATTGGGAAATTCTACACAGGTCGCATTCGCGCAGATAAAGTGTAGTCAGTTGATTCAGTTTTGTAGAATATGTCATTATGTGAAAATGAAGTCAAGGTTTAAAACCATTGCTGATTTTTGTTAATTTTTTTGTAGGTTTCGAACCTAACATCTGGAACACAAGACAGACGACAGACAGACGCACACACAAACCAAATAAAGAAAAATATTTTAACAAATAAAGTATTGTTAACGTACTATTGCTTGTGTGTTTATTCCTTGGGTAGTTCAATTTTGTCTGATCTAATGACAGGTTTACATATGTTAAAATGACCTGTAGCGAACGATCGCAATAGGTCCCCACAATGTTTGTATGAACGTCCTGCGAACGTCCGTGGTACGTCTTGGGAAAGTCCCCGTTTCGTCCTCCGCACGTTCCGCGAACGTCCCCGGGTACGTCCCGCGAACGAACTTGCGACGTCCTCATGACGTCCAAAAAACCCTACACGATGACGTCCAGGGGACGTTCGCAGATGCCATTCAGGGGACGTTGTGGCGACCTTTTTTTGTTAGCTGGGGTGAAGGCGTAGGTAAATTATGTCACGTGCACATACATGGTGCACAGTTGACAGGCTACGGCTTTGTGCCACCTTCTGTTTTTTTTTTTTTGTTTGTTTGTTTTTTTTTTTTTTTTCTTTTTTGGTTAGAGTAGCTGAGTTACGACGTCTCGGACGTTGAAGATTTTTTTTTCCTTTTCATATTTTTCTTTACGTTAGTTTAGGATTAGTCCAAAATGTGTTAGTAAGATTTCTTTTGGTTTTATTACTTTCTTTCCTTTGGCACGACTTTTCCAATTCTTCGTCATCAGTTAGGATCCTAGGTGTGCTATTTGATCAAATCAAAAATCAAAATCAAATCATCTTTATTTATATACCGCCCTTTAACAATGCAGAATTGTGACAAGGCGGCTGTACAGTATTAAATAGGAAACAGTACATCAACAATGCAAAGGGCAACAGTAAACACTCAATTTTCAGGTAGAGGTAATTAATCAAATACAATAAAATAAAATAAAATATTGTGTGAAGAGAAAGTGTCCCCAACTAAGCAAGCCAGAGGCGACAGCGGCAAGGAACCAAAACTCCATTGGTGACAAATGGAGAAAAAAACCTTGGGAGAAACCAGGCTCAGTCGGGGGGCCAGTTCTCCTCTGGCCAGACTCACCAGGTCCCGTGGTCTTGTGCCGACAGCCGACTAGGTGAAGAGGTCTTCACTGGGGATCCGTCTCTGGGGCTCATCTAGTCGATGTGGTCTCCGCAGACATTCAGGGCTGTAGAGGTCGTCTCTAGGTGCTGATCCACCATCTTGATCTGGATACGGACTGGATCTGGTGGTTAAGGTGACCTCGGAATAAGAAAAAAACAGACTAATATTAGCGTAGATGCCATCGTAGAGTACATCGGGTGTTATGGGAAATTGTTCCCGGTTCCGGTTGACCTAATTAGTGCAGCCTAACCATCCTTTAACGGATTTGAATTATAGAAATGTGTTAATATCTTATGTGTAAGCCAGGTTAAAGAGATGGGTCTTTAATCTAGATTTAAACTGACAGAGTGTGTCTTCGTCCCAAACATTGTTGGGTAAATTGTTCCAAAGTTTGGGTGCTAAACAAGGAAATGAGAAAATGACATTTGATATCAATCTTTCCTTTGAAAATCATGGTTCTAGTATTTATTAAATCGCATTTTTCCATCTCAAAAATATATCTAAGTTACAACATATGCTCTCCATGTCAAATGCAGTCCACGAGACCGTAGGGTGTCCCATTCATCATTTTAACGTTCAGAAAAGTGCTCGCGAGCACAAGAGATAATGTATAATTGTATAATAAGAGATCTATATAATTTACAGATAATGTACTCACCCTTTTGTAATCCAAGATGTTTATGTCTTTCTTTCTTCAGTTGTAAAGAAATGTTTTGAGGAAAACATATTAGGATTTTTCTCCATATAATGGACTGATATGGTTCCTGAGTGTGAATTTCCAAAATGCAGTAGAGGTCAAATCAAGAAACAAGTATTTGTAAACAATCCCACCTGAGGAAAAAGCGTCTTATCTAGTGAAACGATTGATTATTTTCATAAAAATAATACAATTTATATACTTTTTAATGCCAAACGCTCATCTTGTCTTACTCTGCCTGGACTATTTTTTTTTTCCAGTTCATGACAGTTAGGTATGTCAAAAAACTCCCATCTCATGTTCTCCTTCAACTTCAAAATGATCCTATATCGCTGTTTAACTTTTTTGTTAAAAGTGTTTGATCTTCTTTGCATGTTCACTTTGCAAACACTGTGTTGGTATTTCTGCAGTGATGTAGGATGATTTTGAAATAGTGAGAGTTCAGGGAGAGCAAGACAAGATGAGGTTTTGAGATTAAAAAGTATTTCAATTGTATTTTTATTTATTTTTTAATTAAAATAAACAATCGTTTCGCTAAATAAGACCCTTCTTCCTCGGCTGGGAACTCATATATTGCCTCCAGAATCATATGAAACGTGAAATATATAGAGTTTAGACGTAATCTGTGACAAAATTCAAGGTCACAGGCTGCAGTTACATTTAAGTCTTAAAGTAAGCCCCTTAAAACAGTGTAAAAACTACAGGGTTAAAAACAGGGTTGAAAATAGCCATTTATTTTAAAATGATATGTTTAATGTAAAATATCTTACATTGTAAGTGCACAATTTACACAATTCATTATAAAAATGCAATTCATGGTCCTTTTAAATGTTTTTTTTTTTTAATCAAAATTAACATGGTATGACATTTTTTTCTTTTCTTTTAAAGTTATGTTATAAAAGCTTGAATAACACTATCAGTATATTTACATGCATTAATCTTTGTCAATCTGAATGAATCTGATCCCATTTCAGTGTCTGAAAGTTTTGTTTATATGAACCCTTTGCAATCCATTATATTTATTCTAAACAAAATGTCAATGCATGCACAGTGCATCTGTGCTGCATTCAGAAAGCCATCGCATTAATGTCAGCTAAGCTACATGAGTAACTCATGTAGAAAATTAATTATTTGGGTACAAAAAACACACACAATAGACAGAAATCACAAACAACACAAAACATGTTAAAATGATTTAAAGTAGAGCTTAAAAACACTATCTTACACTCACATATACGCTTCCAGGGTGAAATGAGGATATCACAAGCAAAAACTACATTGTTTTAATTACCCCATGTGATGATAATTGGTTCTTTGAGGGCTCTATGGGATACAAAACAATCATATTCTGCTTTTTCATCCTCCTTGATCTCCACACTCTTCCTCAGCTGATAGGATTCATCATGGTTTGGTCTGATTCCTGTGGATTCAACCTCATCTTCAGGCAAAGATTTGCAAGATTTCCTAATGCCCATTGTCACGTCTCTGGGGTAGAAGCCAGTGGCCAGACAGATGAGTTTTAACTTGGATTTATCTTTGATAGACCTTTTTGCAAACACATGAACAGCTGGAGTAGCTAAAAACACAGAAATCAGTTTATCAGTTTCACCATTCTGACAGTTGCAGATCATCAAATAAATACAAAAAACATTTACTCACAGCCGTGTCTAAGCTCCTTGTCTGCATATTCTCTGAATTTGTTGAGCCAGTCCACACACTCTTTCTCCAGGTAGCCTTTGGTGTACTGGTTTAGGATTGGCACATTGTCCCATTTTCTCTTAGTTGGTAGAGCTGCATCAACTAGAGCGACCCACTGAGACTCTTTATCATCAAAAGACAGAAAGTTTTCTCCATCATAGGCGTACTCATTAATGCCTTTGGAAAAATTCACTTCATCTCCCTGCTGCTCAACTTCACAGCCGTGTCTCCACTGAAGAACATGAAGATCTGAAACGAACAGAAATCAAAATGAGACATATACAAACAAAACATAAAAGACTAACAAATGCTTTAAGTTGAATCCAAAGTGACTCTAAGAAATGTAAACTCATTAACAGTTTCAAGCAACAGTTTTCTTGTTCAGTAGTAAACCTGACTTAATAAGCCAACTTGTTCAAAGTTATTTGCATTGATTGCAAGTCAGCACATCATCTACACACATCAGAATATTTACATCTTTAGACATTTCAGGTAAATCAGTGCTATAAAGTGAAAATGAGATTGGTCCCATGATAGAGCCTTGTGGAACCCCTTCAGCGCAAGCCAGGTAAGAAGATTTAGTGCCACCAATACACTCACACATTGCTTCCTATTTGAGAAATATGACTTTATCTAGTATCACCTCTTCAGGAAAATTAGCTTTAGTTTAGATCATTTAGATCTATAAAGACAGCCCCAGTACATATTTAACTTTTTAAACAAATCCCAATTGGCTGATTCTGATGAATAATTACTATGAAATCAAAACTGCATTGGACATAAATAAGTAGCCACTATTTAGATGTTTAATTAGAAGCTTAGCCCTTTTTCTACAAACTTAGATATCACAACCTTAATTTCTACAACCATAGGTATTATTGACAGAATTCTAATAGGCCAGTAATTACTTGAATTTGATTTATCTCCAGATTTTTAAATTGGGATCACTGTAAACACTTCCAAGAGAAAGGAGCAACTGCTTGCCTAAAGGATAGATTGAACATATGCAGGTCAGTCTGTTTTTCCTATTTTTTTCTAATTGTTCCTCACCTGATTCATTGTGTCCCATGCGTTTCATCAGAATGTCGACATTCACATTAAACCACTGTTCTTTGCTCTTTCTGGACTGGGTGCCTTTTTCCCAGTAATCCTCCTGCATTTTCTCTTTCATCCAGGTCTGTTTGGGAATCTTCTTCTGTTCCTTACTATTGTAATAGTCAATCTGTATGTCGTCTAGCAGACCCATAGCAGTGAATTGATAGATGCCCGGCAGATCGACAGGTTTGGACAAAGCCGTGTAAATGTAATACAGCGAGTGTTTCTCTGCAATGAAGAGAAATAAAATACTCAGCTGAAGTAACTATTCCCTGGTCTAATCAAAGTGAAGTAGAAAGCAGGTAATCATGAGGGTGAAGCTCATTAAACACAGTCTCAGAACATTCCAGCAACAGAAAGAACCAAATATAATGAATTATGATAGTCGCAAAATCCCAAAGCAATCCTAATGGGATCAAAAAAGGACTGTAAAACTTAACTGATGTCAATCCAAGAAAAGAATCCTAGTTTACATAATTTTCAAATTTCTTTTGATTTAAAACAGAAATAATTTGGATGATAAGGCTAAAAAATCATGTTGCTTTATCTTTATTGGCAATCTGGCTACACTGATCAGCCACAACATTAAAACTGCTGACAGCTAAAGTGAATAACTTTGATTATATTACAGTGGCAGTAGCAATAGTGAACTGTCAGTTCTTGAATATCATGTTGCTGGAATCAGGAAATCTTCACATGATGAAAAGTTCAAGGTGTTATCTTGGCCTCCAAATTCCCCAGATCTCTTAGAGCATCTATTGGATGTGCTGGACCAACAAATCCAATTAAGGATCTGTTATTAATGTCTTGATGTCTTGGAAACCAGGACAAGTTTAAAGATTTTGTGCAGTCAATGCCTCGACGCACTAGGGGGAGCGACATGATATTAAGCAGGCTGTTTAATGTTGTGACTGTTCAGTGTGTTATACGTCATGCAGGATGGATGCAAGTACAGAGGCACACAACTTTCTGTGAAATGCATGAAAACGTGAGACACTTTTGTAGGAAGCCTTGAATGTAAATACGATTTCTCCTATGTAGAATCAAACACGCTGATATTTAATTTAGAATAGAGTTACCGCTTTGAATGACTTTCTCTGGAAGGACAGTCACACTGCTGTCTGATTTTTCACCAGCTCTCTCTCGTCCTGCTGGAGAAACAGTGAAATGTCAGATTGACGTGGTTTGAATCTGCTTGAAATTTGCTGTTAAATAACAAAAACATACCAGCAGGTGTTTCAGCATTCAAAGATTTAATTGCTTGTCCTGGAAAAGCAAGGTAATATCAAGCATAGGAATAATAAGTTACACAATAATAACCATATACATTTGTGACCCTGGACCACAAAACCAGCCATAAGTTGTACGGGTATATTTGTAGCAATAGCCAAAAAATACATTGTATTACACTGTCTATATTGTAAAGTTATTCATTTTTCTTTTATGGCAAAAATCATTAGGAAATTAAGTAAAGGTCATGTTCCATTAAGATATTTTGTAAAAAGTCCTACTGTAAATATATGAAAACTTAATTTTTGATTAGTAATATACATTGTTAAAACTTTAAAGGCGGTTTTCTCAATATTTTTATTTTTTATTTATTTTTTTTTATTTTTTTGCACCCTCAGATTCCAGGTTTCCAAATAGTTGTATCTCGACCAAATATTGTCCTATCCTAACAAACTATACATCTATGGAAAGCTTATTTATTCAGCTGGTGTATAAATCTCAGTTTTGAAAAATTGACCCATATGACTGGTTTTGTGATCCAGGGTCACATTTAATCTCAAAGTGTCAGGTCATATTATTTCATGCACACAAGTACAGATGGAACACTATCTGAATATTTGAATTCTGAATGACATCTGATTCTTGTGGTTTAATGGCTGAATTAATGCTTTCAGTTTGTCTACCCAGTTTTAGTGTAATTGATTTGAAGGTTCTGTGGGACACGAAACAACTATATTCTGCTTTTTCATCCTCCTGGATCTCCACACTCTTCTTCAGCTGGAAGGTCCCATCATGGTTTGGTCTGATTCCTGTGGATTCAACCTCATTTTCAGGCAGAGATGTGCAATATTTTCTAATGGTCATCATCACGTCTTTGGCGTAGAATCCAGTGGCCATACAAGTGAGTTTCAGCTTGGTTTCATCACTGGATTTCCTTGCAAACACGTGAACATCAGGAGAAGCTGAAAACACAGGATTTTGTTTAACAATCATTTAAAGACAAACAACACATATAAATACTGGACTTTTACTCACAAGCTTTTCTGAGCTCCTCGTCTCCATATTCTCTGAATTTGTTGAGCCAGTCCACACACTCTTTCTCCAGGTAGCCTTTGGTGTACTGGTTTAGGATTGGCACATTGTCCCATTTTCTCTTGGTTGGTAGAGCTGCATCAACTGGAGCGACCCACTGAGACTCTTTATCATCAAAAGACAGAAAGTTGTTTCCATCATAGGCGTACTCATTAATGCCTTTGGAAAACACAAATTCACTTCCCTGCTGCTCAACTTCACAACCGTGTCTCCACTGAAGAACATGAAGATCTGAAGCAGACACAAATCAAATTGTCTGTGAGATGATAATCATATACTGTAAGTCAACTGATCATCTGAATATGCCGTTTAAGCTGTATGAATGTTCCTCACCTGATTCATTGTGTCCCATGCGGTTCATCAGAATGTCGATATTCACATTAAACCACTGTTCTTTGCTCTTTCTGGACTGGGTGCCTTTTTCCCAGTAATCCTCCTGCATTTTCTCTTTCATCCAGGTCTGTTTGGGAATCTTCTTCTGTTCCACACTATTGTAATAGTCGATCTGTATGTCGTCTAGCAGACCCATAGCAGTGAATTGATAGATGCCCGGCAGATCGACAGGTTTGGACAAAGCCGTGTAAATGTAATACAGCGAGTGTTTCTCTGCAGTAAAGAATAATTAATTAAATTAAATTGGAGGCAGATACAACTGCAATCACAATTTTTTCAAAAAGTATTAATATCCCAAGTCTTCCAAGGAAAAACAATTGATTTCTCAGAGGAATAAACATGAATGCCTTGAGCTGTA
Source organism: Labeo rohita (assembly GCF_022985175.1). NCBI lineage: Eukaryota > Metazoa > Chordata > Actinopteri > Cypriniformes > Cyprinidae > Labeo > Labeo rohita. Next base: position 44,800,873 of record NC_066871.1, read on the forward strand.
CAGCCGTACAGATCCTGTGCACAAATTTAAAAATCGCCACCAGAAATGCTATGTAAGCTTTGGTTGTGAAATGACATTGGCTCTTGTGTGTGTCGGGACTAATTATGTCATGCTAAACAAGTTTGGAAGTATCTTTTCGAATGAGATAATTGTGATAATTCTTTGGGATCATTCGTTTTTAGCGATTAATACCTTATGATTTACCCTTATGTTTTATATTGTTCAGAAGTGGGTAGGTTTAGGGTGGGTTTAGGTGCTTTAAAATATCCATGAAAGTATTAAAATAGTAAAAAGAATCATATTTTTTACAAATGTATGCAAACTATTAAATTTGATGCATAATGCAAACTACTAAAAGCATTTACACTGCATGTCAAAAAGTGACACCAAGGGGTCCTGACCAAGTGTCAATATGTGACAAGTTGGGAGTAAGAACATGTTGTTTTCAGAGAGAATTGTAAACCTGTATCATTCTTTTATAAATATGATAAAACTAAAGACTCTTTGGAAATACGATGGATGCAATACAACTCCATAGGTAATCAAGATTAACATGAGATTGTTGAAATCTTCTTTGTTCAATTTAAGTGGGTTGTTTTAATGTCATGGCTCATCAGTGTATATGTGATGCACACAAGCACAGCAGCACACAACCTTCTGCATGAAAATGCATGAAAACAGTCTTGTAAGCAGCCCTAAATGTAAATAAGATTTCTCCTGTAGAAACAGAATATTCCATTTAAAGTAGAGTTACCTCTTTGAATGACTTTCTCTGGAAGGACACTCATACTGCTGTCTGATTTTTCACCAGCTCTCTCTCGTCCTGCTGGAGAAACAGTGAAATGTCACATTGATGTGGTTTGAATCTGCTTGAAATTTGCTGTTAAATAACAAAAACATACCAGCAGGTGTTTCAGCATTCAATGATTCAGTAGCTTGTCCTGAAAACAAAACAAAACAAAACAAAAAACACAACAATGATGCAAAATAATAAGCATACACATTTAATTAAGTGTCAGGTTATACTATTATAGATGGAAAAAAAACTGTCTGAATATTTCAATTCTGAATGACATCTGAAAGCCATTGCAATGCTTGCACTTTAATGTCAAAATTGATGCGTTCAGTTTACCTACCAAGTTTTAGTGTAATTGATTTGAAGGTTCTGTGGGACACAAAACAATCATATTCTGCTTTTTCATCCTCCTGGATCTCCACACTCTTCTTCAGCTGGAAGGTCCCATCATGGTTTGGTCTGACTCCTGTGGATTCAGTCTCATCTTCAGGAAGAGATGTGCAATATTTCCTAATGGTCATCATCACGTCTTTGGCGTAGAATCCGGTGGCCATACAAGAGAGTTTCAGCTTGGTTTCATCACTGGATTTCCTTGCAAACACGTGAACATCAGTAGAAGCTGAAAACACAGGAATTTGTTTAACAATCATCTGAAGATAAACAACAAATAATAATACTGTACATTTACTCACAAGCTTTTCTGAGCTCCTCGCCTGCATATTCTCTGAATTTGTTGAGCCAGTCCACACACTCTTTCTCCAGGTAGCCTTTGGTGTACTGGTTTAGGATTGGCACATTGTCCCATTTTCTCTTGGTTGGTAGAGCTGCGTCAACTGGAGCGACCCACTGAGACTCTTTATCATCAAAAGACAGAAAGTTGTCTCCATCATAGGCGTACTCACTGATGCCTTTGGAAAACACAAGTTCACTTCCCTGCTGCTCAACTTCACAACCGTGTCTCCACTGAAGAACATGAAGATCTGAAGAGGACACAAATCAAATTGTCCGTGAGATGATAATCATATACTGTAAATCAACTGATCATCTGAATATGCCATTTAAGCTGTCTGAATGTTCCTCACCTGATTCATTGTGTCCCATGCGTTTCATCAGAATGTCGATATTCACATTAAACCACTGTTCTTTGCTCTTTCTGGACTGGGTGCCTTTTTCCCAGTAATCCTCCTGCATTTTCTCTTTCATTCAGGTCTGTTTGGGAATCTTCTTCTGTTCCTCACTATTGTAATAGTCAATCTGTATGTCGTCTAGCAGACCCATAGCAGTGAATTGATAGATGCCCAGCAGATCAACAGGTTTGGACAAAGCCGTGTAAATGTAATACAGCGAGTGTTTCTCTGCGGTAGAGAGCAATAAAATGAATTAAACAACTATTTTGTGTTTTCTGATGTAATTGAATGAGAAAGCAGCTAAACAGTCATACTACACCTGTAATGCTCTGAGAGACATTTTAGTCTAGTCAACATTCGTAATATGAACACAACAACAACAACAATACTAATACTGCTACTAAGAAAAAGCAGATCTTATTCAGTTCAGTGGAAGTAATGATCATAGTTAGCTAACTATGCTTTTTTGTTTGTTTGTTTATTGTTTGTATTATTTATTTATTTTTCTGATTATCTATTTATTAGATTTTCAAAAGAGCAACACACACGCAATGAAAACAGAACTGAACAAAGCAGACATAAGAAACAAATACTGTCAGCACTACCTATAAAGTGAATACTTACATGACATAGTAATACCCCAGATATGAGTACTTCACAATTCTAAGGATATACACCTTACTAACCAATGAACTGGTCACGAATAGACTCTACAAATCTTTGCCAGGCCTGTACTGTTCTTGGTTTGGCTTTATTAAGTCTAGCTGAAGAGCATTCCACATTAACTATATGTTGCATATATCAATAACCACAGTCTAGAAATTTCTGCCTTGGTGTCCCACCAAAGTGCAGTTATTGTTTTCTGTGTTGCAGTAAAATCCTGAAAAAAATAATCCTTTTGTCCATTTTGTCCAGCAAGCACAGGCAAAGATCCGGAGTGATCTTAAGAGTTAATCAGTTCTTTTAAGTCCCTACAAACTTGAGTCCAAAATGGTTGATTACTGAACATTCCCACAACATATGACACACTGTACCAACTACAGATTTTTGACATAGTGCAGTTAGGATCAGACGTTAATCTCATTCTGCATCATCTATATGGCGTCGCATAAGCCCTATGGGTGGTTTTAAAATGAGTAAGTTGACTCCAATTTCGAGATGTTTCACTTATATTTCAGCTAACTATGGTTTTGGAAAACGCACCCTTCGATGAATTTAAAATTTTCAGCGCATTTTGTCAAAATGCATCTGCGTGTTGCAACCCACGTATCCAGTATATAATCTTAGTCTCTGTTAAATGAATTTGATGCCTCTAAAAAGTCTTGCTTGACAAAACTCGTATTACTTTTCGTATACGATGTTAGCACGCATATTTATCACATTTCTGTCCTTGCAAAGACATTTTAAATCACGACGCGTACTCGTTACTTTCACTTTCATTTTCTGATAAACACAGAAACTTTAAACCATACCTGCTTGAAGTGAAGGCAATGTCCCATAAAGAAGAAACACACAAAACCGAGTAAACATCTTCGTCGTGACGCTTGTTTGCATATTGAAAGGTATTTTTGTGTGAATGTGACAGATTTTATTTCGCTGCGCAATACAGCGGAATATGAGCTGCAGAAAATAGCGGATGATGTTTTAACCAATAAGAAAATAATACGATAAAGTCATCATTGAAATTTGATCTGCGTCTGGACAGAAGTGGTCAAACAACACAAAAAGCGAGTTATTCCTTTTACAGTGATGGACAGTTGTGTTCATAAGGTCATTTATTAATGATATATTTAAAATAAACTATTCTTCCACAAAGATGATGGTTTTATTTGCTCTCAAAATGTTTACAAAAACAGTAATTTAATCATTTAATTAATTAAAGCGTAGCAGACATTATTTATGTAACTTGATTGAATTCTGACAGTGGGAAGAAATAATAATACTCATTTTGTCTACAAAGATAAAATCCCTAAGTGAAACCATGTATATAAAAGACATGTAAATTAGTCAGATTAGTTAATATCAGTTTAAACTGTCAGCAGGAACAAATTTTAAGGACATTTTTATTACTCCTTGCAGTCTAAATTGATTATAATGTATTAGATAAATTAATAATAAATGAACAATTTGCTGATGATGCTGTAAGGCGTCCTTGAGTGCACTGAGAAAGTGCTTTAAAATATCCAGATTAAATGAAATATGAGAGAGAGAAAAAATAAGAACACAGTTGTGCTGCTGTCTGGTGCTTTGCCAGCATTCTCTCGCCCTGTTGGAAAAACAATGAAACGTTAAAACTCAGATCTGAAATTTGCCTGGTAAATAACAAAATAAATCCAAAACATACCAGATCCCTTCTCAAGCACAGGTTCTTCAGTATAAGCATCACAGGCGGGCAATGATTCAGTAGTTTTCTTCTGATGTCCTGGGAAACCACATTAATAGTGTTAATAATAGTGATTTCTGAATAATATCTGAAAAGCTTTACGATGCATATCATAATTTAATTAATGCTTTCAGTTTTCCTACCCCATTCAGTGATTACTGGTTCTTTGATGCTCTTGTGGGTCACAAAACAATCATATTCTGCTACTTCAGCCTTGTTGATCTCCACACTCTTCCTCAGCTGGAAGGTCCCATCATGGTTTGGTCTGATTCCTGTGGATTCAACCTCATCTTCAGGCAGAGATGTGCGATATTCCCTAATGGTCATCATCAGGTCTCTGGGGTAGAATCCAGTAGCCATACAGGTGAGTTTCAGCTTGGTTTTTTCACTAGTATGCCTTTTTGCAAACACATGAACATCTGGAGGAGCTAAAGAACACAGGAATCAGTCAGTTCCATCTGAGGCAGATCATCAGACATATACAAATTAATTTACTCACTGCCATTTCTGAGCTCCTCGTCTGCATATTCTCTAAATTTGTTGAGCCAGTCCACACACTCTTTCTCCAGGTAGCCTTTGGTGTACTGGTTTAGGATTGGCACATTGTCAAATTTTCTCTTGATTGGTACAGCTGCGTCAACAAATGCAATCCACTGAGACTCTTTATCATCAAAAGACAGAAAGTTGTCTCCATCATAGGCGTACTCACTAATGCCTTTGGAGAACACAAGTTCACTTCCCTGCTGCTCAACTTCACAACCGTGTCTCCACTGAAGAACATGAAGATCTGAAATGGAGATGAATCAAACTGTTTGGAACAATGGTGATTTTATGTAAATGCAGGTCAATCTGTCTGAATGTTTCTCACCTGATTCATTGTGTCCCATGCGTTTCATCACAATGTTGATACTCACATTAAACCACTGTTCTTTGCTCTTTCTGGACTGGGTGCCTTTTTCCCAGTAATCCTCCTGCATTTTCTCTTTCAGCAGGTCTGTTTGGGAATCTTCCTCTGTTCCACACTATTGTAATAGTCAATCTGTCTGTCATCTAGCAGACCCATAGCAGTGAATTGATAGATGCCCGGCAGATCGACAGGTTTGGACAAAGCCGTGTAAATGTAATACAGCGAGTGTTTCTCTGCAATGAAGAGCAATAAAATATGAATGTAGAAGTATTCACTGTTTTAAAGGTGAGTAAAGTGAAGGAGAAAGCAGTGACAGTTTTTCTTGATTGCTAACACACTATATCTGATTTAGTTTCCCAACCCAGACATTTTAGCTGTTTTCTCAAACACTCCAAATTTTTGTTCTTGTGCATGCACTGTAAAAAAAATACAATTAAATTAAATTAAAAAAAGTAAGTGCTTGGGCTTCCTTACAATTTTAAGTTTACTCAACTCAAATATCCACGCGTTCATAGTACAACTTAACATTTCATAACATTTTAAGGCAGCACAAACACTTACTTTGTCAAGTTGAAACAACTTTTTTATTTTTTTTTTATTTTTTTGTGTGTGTGTGTGTGTGTGTGCACCTGGTATTCATCACGTTATGGGGACCAAATCACGTGGGGGGTCCCCACAAGGATAGTAATACCAGTAAATTTTGACCTTGTGGGGACATTTGTGAGGTCCCCATGAGGAAACAGGCTTATAAATCATGCAGAATGAGTTTTTTTTGAGAAAGTAAAAGTGTGCACAGTCTCCTATGAGGGCTAGGTTTAGGTGTAGGGTAGGTGTAGGGCGATAGAAAATACGGTTTGTACAGTATAAAAACCATTACGCCTATGGAATGTCCCCATAAAACATGTAAACCCAACATGCGTGTGTTTGTGTGTGTGTGTGTGGAATGACCATGCAGGAATTGGCCTGAAGGCTCATCTACAGGGTTTTTACACTACTTAAACATACATTATAATGACAGTAGCAGCAATACTTGATGAGAGAATGTCTATGTACAGTACATAGTAATTAGGCCAAGGATACTGAAATTTATTGATGATCTTTACACAGCTATTGAAAGAAACTGAATCAACACTAAACTGATCTCATTTGAACAATGACACTATTGTTTTAACACTATTGTACACTATTTTATAAAGCACTATTGCACAACAAAGCACCCCCTGCTGAAAAAAATAAAATAAAATAATAAAAACAGCTAAAACCAGCCTAGGCTGGTTGGCTGGTCTTAGCTGGTTTAAGCTGGAAGCAGCTGGATGTTCCAGCTGGTCTCCCAGCCTGACCAGCTAAGGAAGTGGCCAAACCCCTCTAAAACCAGCCTGCTGACCAGCTCTGACCACTTAGAACAACCTTGGATGACCAGCTAAAACCAGCCAACCGGTTTAGGCTGGTTTTAGCTGTTTTTTTTTCAGCAGGGTCCCCACTGGAAAACTAAAATATGGTCACCTATAACACACTACTTTTTTTTCTGAAAAGGTATGACATTTATTCACAGACATTACATAAACAGTTACTTTAAATAAACCCGGATAGGATATTAGTTATTTCTTACCACTAAACTTACAGTTTAGCGGGACATGCTTCTTTTGGTCCCTAAACCAAAACTTCTCGATTAACATCATGTTTTCAGTTAGGCATGTCAAATCCCTTCGAAATCACAAATATATATTTTCTCTCATACCTGTATTAATTATAATTTAATAGTTCAATAAAGAGGTCGACAAACTAAAGTTAGTCGGTAAACAGTAAAACGAACCCTGATAGGACACGTACATTTCTGAGACGTCTATTTGATGTCTGCATTTACATCTGCAAGACATCTGCAAGACATAGTTTGCTCATCTGCAATACGTCTATTGGATGTTTCCTATCAGATGTCAAATAGACGTCTATTAGATGTCTTTAAGATGTTTATGATTTAGAATGTATGTAAAACTGACATCTTACAGATGTCTGCCAGACATTTGTACACAGCAGATGCTTTCCAGATCAAGTGATCTTTAACAGACATCTTGCAGACGTATCTGTGCTATCTGGGAAACGACCGTTATTTTAAAAATAGGCGAGAGCGCGACTTTGTGTGGAAGGCAAGAAGCGCGTGCTGGAGAAAAAGCGCACAGAAGAAAGAACAAACATATCCATAGTAACTTATGTTTCCTGTTTTTTTTTTCTTTTTTTTTTTCTTTTCAAACTACACTTAACCCATGGCTTAGAAGGCTTTTTTTAAGCTTTAAAGGATTTATCTGATAAAGGCGTTCTACTGATATAATTTCTACATTTTATTAAATTGTCAAGGCCATAATTTTAGAGCTTTGTTTACTGTAGCTCATTACTCGCACAAACACACAACACCTGCAACGTTGTAACTGGAAGGTTTATATTGTTATAAAAATAGGCAGTGTGGAACGTTTTATAGGTTTTCTAATTATTATGTATACTTCTTGATGATACTTTTGAAGAAAAACAAAGCAAAGATCTTTGATGAATCAAAATGTTGGTTGGTTCATTTTATTTGTTCTCAAAATGTTTACAAATACTGTAGGTAGTATTTAGCAATCAAGTGCAAAACTCTTTAAGGAAAAGTTCAAATTCAAATAGATTAGCACTGATATAAATCCCAGCAATAAGCAATTTGTAAACACTTCTTTGTTCACATATAGTTAACAATTTGAGGTAAATTAACCATTATCGATTTCAGTACAGCTATAAAGGTCACACAAAATGATGTTCAAACACACACAGACACTTCTAACATTAAATAAAGCACAATTAGCACATGAGAACCATCATTGTCAAAGTTTGTATGCTGTCGTTCTAGCCTTGATATGCGGAAATAGAAACTAGAAACGTTGCAAATGACCATCATGACTTGATACGACAAAAGCAACAAAACAGTACAATGAAACGGCATTTAAGAATAAACAGATCCCAGACCCATAACAGACAGACATCCGCCGATACCATGCATTCATTTTAAACAATTCATAATGACTGTTAATTAACAGAATGTTAATTTTGTATTATATAATTATATAAATGAAGTCAGTGTGAAATAACAAAAATGAATCAACAAATGTGCATGCAGAAACAATATTTCACAGATTAAGACATTCAAGAGTATATAAGGAAATTTTTCATATTTTATAGAGCATACAGGGTAATTATGTGATTTTTTTTCTCAAGTATGCTCTGGTTTGTTTTTATTGGCACTTAGATTTTACATATTAGAAACGCTGTATGTGTGTCCAGTCTGGCCCTTTAGAGGTAGAATAATAGTAAGATTGGAAAACCCGGGGCTTGTACCATTATAAACTGGCTTTATGGTACAGGCCCCAGCTCTCTTCATATAAAAACAGTTTCATTTGAGTGCTTGGTATAAAAACTTGAGCAAAGTGCTTTAAAGTGTTTCTGTCTTGATGCATTTAATGTTGCACTGTTTCCCTGAATGTTTCTTATTGCACTTTTTTCTCTAGCATTATTACAGGTGTAAATATACCCTACACAAGTACATAATGCATATACTGTAAACATATACTATGTATATGTATAGTTAGATTATTCTTTGTCTGTATGCAGCACCGTGGTCCTGTAAAGCACATTTTATCCCTTTATATGCCTCTACATATAGCAAAATAACAATTAAACTCACTTGACTTAAAAAAAAAAAAAAAAAAAAAAAACGATTATATGAACCATGAGGCAGAAAGGAGATTCAATTCAAATATAGATCATCCATTTACAAGCCAGCTCCCCAAAATATAATGTTTGTCAGGATTATTAGTGTTACCACCAATCTTTCATTACAAATCCTATAACTTTGGATCAGCTTTGACCTCTTGTTGTTGTAGTGGTGATTTTGTTTCTGTAGACTATGTACATCTGTTACTGGAGTCCTAATACTGAAACACAGACATAAATAGTTATTATATTGGAAGTAGTAATGTAAATGATATTTGCCATAATGTAAATGGCATTCAATGATTCAGTAGCTGGAAAACCACAATAATATCAAGCACAAAGGCAGTGCAGTGCTATTCTCAGAACAAATTTTGAAGTGTGCACCTGTTGTTTTCATGTTTGATATTGTGAAGCAACTCTGATTGTATTGAATAAATCGCTACAGAAATATAGGTGACTTGACCATTTATTTAAAAGGATAGTTCACCCGAAAATCCAAATCATGTCATTATTTTCTACTTTCATGCTGTTATAAATGCATAAGACTTTGGTTAGTTTTCCAAGCACAAATTAACATATTTGTAATGAAACTTCAGAGGTTAGTCCCTCCCTCCATTGAAGATTGAGTGGTTTAGTTCAAGTCTTGTAAAGAGATACAGTCACTTTATATGATGAACAGATTTTTAGACTTTATTCACACTGAAAGCTTATGGTAAACATGGAAGCTTGTTTGTGTGTTGGTTTTAATGCAACATGCACAGATGAAAACTTACAAGGTTTGTTTTATCATGTGCTTCACAAGCTTCTGTGTTTACCATATGAGTATGAGTATGTAAATTAAAGCTCCAATGTAATTGTTTCAGCATATAAAATGAATAAAAAATATCTTAACTTGTGTTTGGAAGTCTAATCTAAGTTTAAATTTTGATAGAGTTTGGAATGGCAGCAGGGTGAATACATCCATTCATTCATCCATTCATTGCTTGTCCTATGTAGAGTCATGAGAATGCAGAAGTCTATCCTACAAAACTGAAATCAAGAACTTGTGGCTCACCGTTGGTCGCTATTACCAATAATCCCTTTCCTCTACAAGATGTAAACCACTAAACCAGCTGTTAGCAGAAGCACAAGAACAGCTCCAGTCACTGCTGGAATCATACCAATGTCAATCTCTGGTAAGCAGTCATGGCATTTCAGATCTTGCAAAAAAAAAAAAAAAAAAAAAATAGTTCTAATTAATTAAGGATATCACAAGCAAAAAAGGGGGAAATAATAGTTATTATGATTTTTATTTATGATTTCTTTTTGTTCTAGTATCAAGTGATGTTTCTGTCTCTATGTGAGTAAATGCTTTAATTACCCCATCCAACGATAATTGGTTCTCTGAGGGTTCTGTCGATCACTATTTAGTCATATTTTGCTTTTTCATCTTCCTCGAGCTCCACACTCTTCTTCAGCTGGAAGGTTCCATCATGGTTCAGGCATGAGTTCCACTCATCTTCAGGCAAAGGTGTGCAATTTTTCAAAGTTTCATAGTACAGCTCACCTCCGGCTAGCCCAAGTTGTAACAAACCACACCCAGTTGTTACAATATTCTTTTTTATTTTAAGCTACAACTACATGTTCTCAGATTTTGCTGTAAATGTTTAAAGCAAATAGCTTTGTCAGACTTAGTCAAACTTTTGCTATAGGTGGGGTAAAACGCCCCCTGGTACAAATTACATTTTTGTTAAAAATCTAACAACATGAAATCTCTAGACATTTTTCTTACTTTGTTTATAATGTATTGTCACTAAAACTATGATAACGTTTCTGAACCCAGTTAACTTTTTATTTCACACACACAAGAAAAACAAATAAATAAAATAAAATAAACAGCGTTTCCCCCCACTCTACCCTATATCACGGTTAGTTAACTAAAACTAAAATCATGAAAACATTTTTTCAGTTTTATTCAGCATTTAGTAACTTTATTTACAAAATAATTAATTCAAAATAATTAATTAATTATTATGGAAATTATTTTTTTTGTAATGTTAAATGTTAAATAATTAATTATTTTGTAATGATCGTTATAGTAATACTAACATCTCACCCTAAAATATACATTGCCATGTTTACATTATTCACTCCTGCGTTTCAAACCTGTTTCAACCAATCTTTCGATAGTTAGATGTGATTGGTTAACGGGTCTCATGACCTCGCTTTGATTGGTCAGACTGGCGTCCTGACGCAGTGTTTCTGTCAGCGCGCGTTTCAATTCAGATTCTGTCTCGATTTAACCTGTTAGAAAATTTAAACTGATTTATCGCCTCCAGAATAATTCCATGAAGCAATTTTATGTCGTATAACGTGAAAATATGTCGAGTTTAGATGTAATCTGTGAGAAGATTCACAATGGTCACGGTCCGCGGTGGGAACGCGGCGGAATTTGCGTCGCGTGCGTCGTAGAAATGATGGACAGGTCGGATGTGTCGGTAAAAACCGTATTATTTCGATAGATAAACATCACATTCAAAAATTCAATAAACAAAGTACATTTGTGACCCTGGATCACAAAACCAGTCGTAAGGGTCAATTTTGGAAATTGAAATTTATACATCATCTGAAAGCTGAATAAATAAGTTTTCCATCGATGTATGGTTTGTTAGGACAGGACAATATTTGCTCGAGATACAACTATTTGAATATATGGAATCTGAGGGTGCAAAAAAATCTAAATATTGGGAAAATGTCTTTAAAGTTGTCCAAATGAAGTTCCTAATAATGTATATTACTAATCAAAAATTACGTTTTGATGTATTTACAGTAGGAATTTTACAAAATATCTTCATGGAACATGATTTTTACCTAATTTCCTAATGATTTTTGGCATTAAAGAAAAATATATTTTTTTTTTTCAATCATTTTGACCCATACTATGTAGTTTTGGCTATTGCTAAAAATATACCGCAGCGACTTAAGACTGGCTTTGTGGTCCAGGGTCACATATGTGTTTACGATCGACGATGCTCATGACTGACGGTCCCGCAGGTGGTGCGGAAGCGCGCAGCGCTCGTGTCCGTGATGCGCGTTGACGCGGTTCGGGAGCTGCTGTACTGCGAGGAAGAGCGAAGAGTAAACTTCATCTCATCACTACTGAGTAACACACACAAACATTCATTCATTCATTCATTATTCTTGTAATCATACTCATTTGTGATCCTGGACCCCAAAACCAGTCATAAGGGTCATTTTTTTTTAGTTGAGATTTAAAAGCTAAATAAATAAGCATTCCATTGACGTATAGACCATTTCATCAAATGTGAACATACTGGTCCCGATACACTTCCTGTTTCTTTTTTTTTAACTTTACACAAACATCACAAAAAATACAACCAACATAACATTTGACTGGATGAAAATGTTACATTAGCACCTTTAAGATGTATTTGTATATGTGAAATAAAATGAAAAATAAAAAACAAAACAACAGGAAGTGCTTCTGGACCAGTGTTGTTTACATCTAGTGAAATGGTCTATAGGACAGTGTTTGTTAGGACAGGACAATATTTGGCTGAGATACAACTGTTTGACAATCTAGAATCAGAGGGTGCAAAAAAAAAAATCAAAATATTAAGAAAATTGCCTTTAAAGTTGTCCAAATTAAGTTCTTAGCAATGCATATTACTAATCAAAGGTAGGTTTTGATATATTTATGGTAGGAAATTTACAAAACTTCTTCATGGAGCATGATCTTTACTTAGTATCCTAATGATTTTTGGCATAAAAGAAAAATCAATCATTTTGACCCATACAGTGTATTTTTGACTATTGCTACAAATATACATGTGCTACTTAAGACTAATTTTGTGGTCCAGGGTCAAAACTTTCACAAAGTAATAGTCTGGAGTCATCGCTGCTGTCTAACGGTGCAAATGCAAATAAAACTCAGCCCAAACATTCATAAACACAGCTTTTACAAAATAATGGCAAATGTTTATATTTATATATATTGTGTATGCATTCAAATATTTATATCTATAATATTTTTGCAGTTTTGTTCGGCGCAGAGCTGTTTCATGATGTTGAAATGGCTAATTGTGTGTGTTTGTATGTGTTTCAGGAACATTGTTCAGTGCTGTGGACTCGTCTCTACTGGATCAGACCATTCAAGGTGATCAATCTCTCTCTCATCTCAGATCTTCAAGATATGTGGCATGTAAAAGATTGAAAAGCACAGTTATAGACCATATTATTGTGTGTTTGTGTTCAGTTCTGTTGCAGGTGACACTGGACATCCCGAATCAAGCGTTTCTGCTCTTCATCCTGGATCAGATCCACTCACGGGTGTGAACACACACACTTAAACACTTGTTCAGAAAACTAGATCCAGTGTTATTGTGATTGTTAAAAGTGACGGTGTGTGATTGTGTGTCTCTCAGTGGACTGATGGGCAGAAAGTGTCTCTGTCCTCCTTGACGTTTCTGGGTAAACTGCTGGACGCTCATCCTGCTCTGAGTCAAACACTGACGTCCAGCCGCTGTAAGACTATCTGACCTTCTCTGACACAATGCACATTTACATATAACCATCATTTCATTATTTACAGAACGGATTTCCAGGCTCTTTTTAAACATTATTATTAAATTAAATATTCATTGTTTTTATTTGAATTAAAATGATTTAATAACTAGTAAGTTTTTTGTTTTGTCTTAAATGATTTCTTTTACTGATTTAATATTACTGGTTGTTTTATTCTGATAGTTTTATTTTAAAATTAACAAATTTTATTGTTTGAATTATTAGTTTTAATTTTTAATTATTTGTTTTGGTTATTATGGTTTAATAAGTGTTTTGATTTTGATTGCTTTTGTTGATATTTATATATATATATATATATGTGTGTGTGTGTAGTGTGTGTGCTGGAGTGTGTGTGCTCAGCTCTGCTGGTGTCAGATGAGGAAGTGAAGGTCTCCGTGTGTTACGTGTTGTTCAGGATCTGGAGTTTCTCCGCTGCGGTTCAGATGCTTCCAGACACACTCCGACAGCGCATGTGTGTGTTACTGCTGCACACACTCTCAAACACACACACCACAGCGCTCACTGTCAACTGCTTGGGTGAGACACACTCACTCTGCAACTGTTTAGATGGGATTTACTGACCTGAACCTTCAGAGAAACATCTGCACATCATCAGATTGTCATTGCAACATGATTTATCTGATTTAGGAGCATTTTACCTGAGCATTTTGGGTCCGTAAGGTTAAAGAAATTAACACTTTAATTTGGATTTAATGGATTAAATTGAGCAAAAATTAAAGTGAAGACATTTATAATCATAATTATCAAATTATTTCTTTTTCAGAGAGTCATAGGGCCCTATGAAATCTGTTTTATAAAATAAATCTAATTAAAATAGTAAAAAGTAATTAAAATGATGAAACTTATACAATTTAACAGATTTATTACAAGTTTAACAAAAATTACATGTTTAGGGCCCTATGAAATGTTTTAGTTTTCTCACCTTCTGTTTTATTGTTACCAAATTCTGTTAAAACATGTCTTGTTATTTGAATCCATAAAACAACTTAATTTAAGTTTATAAATTTATATTACGTAGTTTAATTAACTTAATTAATTTAAGTTTATTTTTATAATATTTTTACAATATTTTACTTCAGTCTCTTCCGTTTTTACAATATTGCATTTCAGTCTGTGTGTAGTAAATGAAACCACGTGTCTGCGCCATCCAACATGAACATATGATTCATATTTAAATAGTCTTTTTGTGTAATATTTAGAGATACTAGTTCATATTGCGGTTTGATTTAAGTGTAATGACCTACTTTTGATTAATTCATCCAATATTTGACAAATTCTATGACATTCTGCATTTTTATAACTGGATTCCTCGATTCTGTCCGCGTTTTCCACATCGAGTTGGTATTTGAAAAATAGAAAAAGTATTTACAAGAGAAGCTGCATAATGAAAATAAACTCTATTTTCTATATGCATGTTATTACAATTATAATGAATAATTAATGCATACATGTTTAAGTTTTGTGGAATTTGTTTTGAGCTTGTAATGTTTAATTTTTTTAATTTCTATTACTTATGCATCACATCTAAAAAAAAAAACAAATATTTATTTGCATAAAGCAAACTAAATTGTTAGTGACTGGATGTACATTTCATAGACACTGCCTTTATGCAGCACAGAATATAAAATAATGCTGCAGATCATTCATTTTCATTCACTGCTGATGTGTTTTGCTCCATGTTTCACACTGATGTGTCCCTTCCATTGTTACAAGAGCTTTGTAAAATGTAGATAGAAGTGCTAGTCATGATTAAACATGCCTATCATTTACTTCATATTATAAAAATGCTAGATTTTCCTTCAGTGTTTGAGTCTGGATGTTTTATTATTTGCTTTACGTAAACACAAGAGCAATTTGTAATAAATGTGTGTGTGTGTGTTTCAGGTGTTGTGAAGCAGATGTGTCAGTACTCTGATGTCGTGTGTGTGTTGATGAATCTGAATGATGGAGGTGAAAATCCTCTGTCGTATCAACCGCTGCCGCTCATCCTGAAAAAGGTCTGAACTCACACACACAATAAACCAGCAGTTATTTAGAGGAGAAAAAAACTCCTGTTTACATCTTGATTTTATGTGTTTTTAACACTTTTTTTTTTACAAAGTTTGATTATTTAAATATATTATTAATAATGTTAATTGTTCTTGTAAATAAGTTTGCTGCAGGCCCTTTGGATGCTTTCTGACGCCCTCTAGTGGACTTTAAACAGCAGCGGCGTGACCCTGATCTGTGTGTATGTGTTTTTCAGCTGTTGTTGAGCGCTCAGGACTCTCTGCAGGTGGTCTCTGTGCGCTGTGTGTGTGCTGTATTGATTCACGCTCCTCTTCGCTTCTCTTCGTCCTTCATTCAGGCTGATTTACCTGGTGAGACGCTCATCTGAGCCTGCTGATCTCACTCTGATCTCACACCAGTGAGAGTAAAAAGAAATGTGTGTGTTTATGACTAAAAGAGAAACTCAGTTGTTTATGTCTGTTGACAGGTTTGGCAGTTTTATAATGTTGAAATATTATTTGTTTGGAGTCACTTCAGACGTGCTTATAAGTGCATATAATCTATAAACTATTTGATTTCACACTCACACTGATCTTGAACCTTAACAGAACAGGACAGGGCTAGAAATATTAAAGGCATGGTTTCAGCTCCCAGTGTGCATGCATTAAATGATGCATTTTAAATGTGTGTGTGTGTGTGTGTGTGTGAGTTCCTGTTGGAGGTGATGAGCGGCGGCTGCAGTGACGTGTTGTTGTGGTCGGTGTTCAGCTGTTTGCTGCTGCTGTCTGAAGATCCGCTCTTCTTCTCACAGTGTCACGCCGTCTACGGTAAGAGAGAGTGTTTGTGTGATTCACATGAACTGATTTCTCATGATGAAGCAGCTCAGTTTAACACCATTCAGAGTCAGTAGTTCTTCATTAGTGTGACTGTAAATGTGTGTGTTTTGAGGTGTGGAGCCGTTGGTTCGCTGTCTGAAAGAGACTTTGGGAAAATCCAACACTGAGGTGCAGAAACAAGGACTGAAACTGCTGGCGGCCATATTGGACAGGTCAAACACACACACACACACACATAGACATGACATGTCTGTTGTTTTATACTGGAGATAATGGTATTTCCCACCCCATTATAACACAGGGTTTCACACAAATTGGGGTCTGTGAGTTTATGAAAAGCTAATATAATATAATATAATATTTTTTAAAATCTTGTTGAATTGCTCAATTAATGTAAATAAATAATTTAAAAATAAAAATAATTGAAATACAACACAAATGTATCACAAACATGTTGCATTAAAATAAATAAATAAAAAATAAAAAGATATTCTTATGTTTTTTTAAAAATATTTGTTTGAGTTAAAACACTCAAAAAAGCTTACAAATCACAAAAAAATATAAAATATAAAAATGTATATAAATGTATATTTTTTAAAAATAATTAAATTTATAAAATTTAAAATTACAAAATAATTTTGAAATGAAAACAGTTTAATTAATTAAATCCTAAATAGTGTAAAATCAGAATTTATCAGAATTAATAAACACAAAAATACTTAAATCAAAACAATGTAAAATTAAAATAAATTTAAGAATATTTTAAATAAAATATTTATTTTTATTGTTATTTTCAAAATGTTTAACATTATCATTATAATTAGTATTAATTATTATTAATATTATTAATTATTAAATTATTATAATTTACATTTTAAAGTTACAATTACAATAATAATCTAAATAAAACACAAAAACTACTTCAATCAAAACTGTAAAATTAACATGAATAATTTTAAACTTACAACAGTCAAAATTAAACAAAAATGTATTTAAATCAAAAATAGTTTGAATAAAAAATCATCAAAAGTTTTAAGTAATAAATAAATTAAAGTAAAACAAGTTTTTATTTTGATGTTTTATTTTAAAATGTTTTTATTTATATATTTTATGATTTAATTCATTTTTAGTAAGTTTTATTTTTAGTATTTTTTTTAGTAATAAATGATTTATTTTATTATTTCATTTTTAAGAAAATTTTATTTTATTTTAATTAAATTGAATTTCATTTATAAGTTTGATATTTAAATTACAGTAACAATCAAAATAAAACACAAAAATTATCTAAATCAAAACAATGTAAAATTAAAATGAATAGTTTAAAAAAAAAAACACAAAAATGTCTTTAATCACAGAAATGTAAAATCTAAATAAATAAATCATCTACATAAAACACCTACTAAAATAACTTAAACCACAATGTAATATTAAAGTACATCATTTTATAGAAAAAAAAAAAATAAAAAAAAACACATACTAAACACAAATCATACAATTAAAAAAAAAAAAAAAAAAAATTAAATAGCACATTAAAAAAAGATGGAAAATTTTATTAGTTTATTAACCAACATAAACCAGCATCAGAGAACCATGAAAACACGTAAATGTGTGATTAAATTATTGAAATATTAACTCAGAATCTCTGGAGGACTTTAGTAATATGTCATGTAAAAGTGTGTTATATGTGTGTGTGTGTTGACAGGCAGCCTGCAGCGGTGCGTCTCTTTCCGACAGGTTCTGAGTTTTCTGCTGTGTGTGATGTCATTGTGGAGGGTGTGTCCTCGTCCTGTCTGCAGGTGTCCATGTGTGCGGTGCGAGCAGCCACTGTCCTCTTCAGGTCAAACACACACACGATTCGAGTGGATGTTTGTGGTTATTGTTCTGGAGCAGCATGTTAAATCACATGTTTATGTGTATTTGCACAGGCCCAACCATCAGTCCAGTCCGGTTCAGCTCACAGACATCAAGAGGATTGTGGAGGTTGTGATGTCCAAAATCACAGAGCACCATCACACACGCAGCAGAGTGAGTGTGAGTGTCCCGATTAGTGGTCATTTGATTAAGAGGTGTCATGTGATCATCTGTGTGTGTGTGTTCAGGAGAGCTGCTCTGGTTCAGATTCAGTGACAGCAAGAGTTTTGCTGCAGACGCTCACATGCTTTGACGCCGCCTGCAGGTCAGTCTCACACTCACATACACATATTTGTGACCCTGGACCACAAAACCAGTCATAACAGCAATAGCCAACAATACATTACATGGGTCAAAATTATAGATTTTTATTTTATGCCAAAAATCATTGGGATATTAAGTAAAGATCATGTTCCATGAAGATATTTTGTTAATTTCCTAATGTAAATATATCAACTTCTTTGCCAAGAACTTCATTTGGACAACTTTAAAGGTGATTTTCTCAGTATTTAGAATTTTTTTTTTTGCACCCTCAGATTCCAGATTTCCAAATAGTTGTATCTCAGCCAAATATTGTCCTGTCCTAACAAACTATACATCAATGGAAAGCTTATTTAATTTAAAAATGTCAATTTTTAAAAAAATGATGCCTATGACTGGTTTTGTGCTCCAGGGTCATATTTTTAAAAAAGTAATTTTTCATTTTCAGGATTTATTTGTTTTTAAAATTAAGTTTTAAATAAGTAATTAAGTTTAAGTGATAAGTTTTTATTTTGATATGTTTTATATTACAGTGTTTTTATATTTATATTTTTCATTATTTAATTATTTAATAATGTTTTGTTTTATTTTTATTTTAAATACTTATTTTATTTTTTGATTATTTAATTTTTCAGAAAATATTTATATTGTTTTTATTTTCAAAATAATGTTTAAAATTATTTTGTTTTAATTATTATTATCTGCAATTGTAATTTTTTAATTAATAACTGAACTATTATTTAAATCAAGCATTTTTATGATTTTTAATGAATAATTATATATATATATTTTTAATTTTGCATTTTTATTTTTTTCTTGTTTTAAAAGCATTTGTTTTATTTTTGCATTTTTTTTATAAATATTTTATTTTGATTATTTATTGAGTGATTTATTTTATTTTTACATTATGAATATTTTTTTTAAATAACCAATTGTTAATTATATTTTTTAACATTTTTCATTTTGTGTGTTTGTAGGTTGGTCGAGGCGTGTTTATGTGACTCGTCTCTGATGGACGGTGTGTGTTCAGCTCAGGAGACGCTGGAGTCTGTGTGTGTGTTTCTGCTTCACTGTTGCGACGCTGCCTGCATTCCTGCAGTTACTGTGAGACACACACACACACACACACACACTCACACTGTGTGTGAGCGCGTGAAGTGTCCTCAGGTCCTGCAGCTCTTCCTCTCGGTTCTGTCGCATCAGTTTTCTCTGTGCCCCGATCACATGACCTCTTTTTCCAGTAAGCTTGGTAAGACCTGACCCAGGGCTCAGAGGTCAAAAGTCATGGCCAGGTCTTGAGTAGTGCTTCTCCAACTAGATTGATTCTGCAGTGCATCAGTGTTTGATTGGTCACTGATTCTCCTGTGTGTGTGTGTGTGTGTGTCAGCCGCGTCTGGATTCATCAGACTGACTCTGGAGAGTAAAGCTCAGCTGTGTTCAGGGAACAGGTGAACACACACACTTAGAGACAGACGGTGAGTGTGTGTTTAGCAGCTTGTGTTCATGATGTCTGTGTGTTTCAGGAACTCGTCTCTCAATCAGATCTGCTGTGATTTCCTGCTGAAGCTCTGCATGTGTCTGATCTCAAATGAACACACCTGGACCAATGAGCTGCAAGGTAACACGTGCTATTTTAGTATCATTTATATGCTATTACAGTTTTTATTAATATTTAGTGTTTATATTTTGAAGTGAGAGTTGTTAGTTACTAAATTACTAAATGTTAAATTTATTTTATTTTGTGTTTTTGTAATTTTTAGTATTTTTTTTATGTCTATACAGTTATTATTTTAGATTTTATTATTTCTATTTTGTTTTAGTCCTTTTAGTACTTAAATAAAAATGTTTTGGCAAAATATATTATTTTATATTATAAATATTTTAGAAAACGTACACGCACACACATATAAGTGATATGAAATATAAAATGACAATATAATATATAAATAAATATATATATATATGTGTGTGTGTGTGTGTGTGTGTGTGTGTGTGTGTGATTGTGTGTGTATTTCTAATATATTTATAAAAAATATAAATATAATTATATTAATATTAGTATATATAATATAAAATATTATAAAAAGAATGTATCATTAATATATTATTGTATTTTCTATTCATTTTATAAATTATTTACAATTTTAATTTTGAAGTTTTTTTAAATATTGTTTTTTAATGTTTTTTTTTATTGTTTTATTGTTGACATTGTTTTATTGTATATCTAGCCTTTATTAATTCTTATTTTAGTTTTAGATCTGTAAGTACTTTTAATGTAAAGAAAATTAGAAATGCTAAAAAAAAAGCTAAATAATATGCTTAACTAAATAAAATTAATTAAATATTAAAAACATGATTATTTTATTGCAAGTAAAAGAAATATGGATTTAGTTTTAGTTTATGACAGTAACCTTGGTCGGTGTGTGTTTGTGTGAATGTGTGTGTTTTTATCTGATATTAAAATGCATCTCAAATGTGTTTCATCCTGAGTGTTGACACACAATGTTCTCCTAATGTTCTGCATAAACATGCATAACATGTTCTGCATTCAAACATAAAAAGACACTTTCCTGGCTAACCTGTAAACTGTGTGTACGTGTGTGTTGAGCAGATGTGGAGTGTGTCCTGCAGGAGTCTCTACCATCTCTGTGCTGCTCCGTGTCTGATTGGCCGTCTGTGCTCTCTGATTTCCCACAGTCCCTCAGAAACACTCAGTGCTGCCTCATCTACCTGCTGCACCTGTCGCTGCTGCACGGGGACAGGTCTGTGTGTGTGTGTGTGTGTGTTTGTGTGATGATGTCATTGAGTGATGAAGCTCTTCAGGATGGTCATGTGACCACAGGTTTCTGAGTGACTCGGCCGTGTTCTCCGCTGTGCTGCGCTTCATCACATGTGTTCAGGATGTTTCTGTGTCCGTGTTGAGTTCAGTGCTCTATCTGCTGTCCGTCACTCAACACGCCGGCCCACGTCTGGACACGGTCTGCCACTGCTGTCACCTCACTTCCTGTTTCCGTACACTACATTGCAAATACAGTTCAAATACATTTAAATATAACTCATCAGTTTCCACAGCAGTAGACTGTGAACATATACATTCAAAACTACATACAAATTCAAATATATCTGAAACATCATTGGTTAAAATAGCAACAGTTAAACATTCAAAAACTTTCAAA
Source organism: Labeo rohita (assembly GCF_022985175.1). Classification (NCBI taxonomy): domain Eukaryota; kingdom Metazoa; phylum Chordata; class Actinopteri; order Cypriniformes; family Cyprinidae; genus Labeo; species Labeo rohita. The sequence goes on from NC_066871.1 coordinate 44,822,578, forward strand.
TTTCAAACATTAGATACATTCAGAACTACATTCAAATTCAAATAAATTTCCAGTATATTTGAAACATTTCAGTTGCTAAACTGTTCAAATATATCTGAAACATCATTGATTACCATAGCAACAGTTACACATTCAAAACTTCTTTAAAATTCCAGTATATTTGAAACATTAAATAAATTAACAATGGTGTACAAATGAAAATATATTTAAAGCATCATCAGTTACGATAGCAAAAGTTAGAGAACAAAAACATTTAGAAATATATTCAAATTCAAATAAAGTCCTGTATATTTGAAATATTATCTGTTACTAAACAGTTCAAATTCAAACATACCTGAAATATCGGTTACTATAGCAACAGTTAGAGAACAGCTACATTTAAAACATTCAAATTCAAATAGATTCAGCTGTATTTGAAACATCATTGCCATAGCAACAGCAGCATTCTAAACTATATTCAAATTAAGTTTGAAAAACCTTACCTGTTTTCTAAACTACATTCAAATTCAAATACCATAGCAGCATCTAGAGAAACACATTAGCTCTTTCTGCATTTGATTTCACATTTGTTTGTTTATCTGTTAATCATTCTGGTAGCAACACCCTAGCAACCACTCAGGTGTGTTTTCAAACCTCATCAGACCTAAATAAATGTGTCAGATTGTGTCTGTAATCAGATGTAGATGTGTGATGTTGATGATGGTGTGTGTTTTGTGCAGGTGTCTGTGAGCGTCCTCACTAAAGCTGTGTCCTCCTGTCCGCTGCTCTTCTCTCACTCTCTTCCTCTGTCCATTTTGAGCTTCATCTTCCTGTATCCGGAGCTCTTGGAGCAGTTCGGAGCACCAGCTCTAGCGGGACGTCTGTCTTGCGGGTCAGAGGAAACTCGGGAGAAGGAGCTGATGGAGCTGCTTCACACACACCCTGCAGCACTGCTGTGCATACTGGTGACTCTCACACACACACACACATACTTACACATCACAGTTACTCAAAACACAATTATAAAAGCAGAAACTAGCATGAAAAAGGTGCATGACAAATCAAGAGCCAACTTTTTATGTTACGTAAATATACACTACCAGTCAAAAGTTTTTGAAAAGTAAGATTTGTAATGTTTTTTTTTTTTTTTTATGTTTAAACAGCATGAAAAAGTGAACTTAGCATCAGATCACCCCTTTAATAAAAAAAAACATTAATTAATTAATTAATTCATACATTTTTACGAAGTAATTAAACAAAAAGAAAAATAATCATATCAAATATCTGTGATCCAGATCTTTGGTTTGCTATTTTTCCTATTCCTAAAGAACGATGAGTGATTTTGTTTTATTTAATTTAATTTAATTCAACACATAGTACTTAATTTATACTTTAACTGGTATGATTCCTTTAAGACAAGTCATAAAGACAAAACAAGCTTTAAAATAAGCTAAAACAACTAAAAAAAAAAGAAATTTTAATTGTAATTATTTTTAGCTTGAACAGTTCTGCTTTAAAGAAATTCTGCTTTATGACCATATGTGGCCCACTGTCAGACTATCGTTAAATTACTGTGTGACACTTTGTGGTGTGCATTGTGTTCAGGCCGTGGCGTGTGACCCCGAATCTGCAGCGTCACATTCAGCCATCGATGTGTTGCAGTGTTTCCTGCGATCGGCCGACAGCAGCAGCTGCATCGGCAAGACTTCTGGTCTCTCTGATCAGATCCGTTCGACACTGCTAAACATCCTGCAGAGACGCACAAACACTGGTCAGAGAACACACACTCACCTCACATGAATCATCTTACATTTGTCTGAAAACATTGCTGATGTTCATGCTGACAGTCTGGAGTGTACAAAACACTTTGGAAATAAAGGCAACATTTAGCCAATCACCTTCAGATTCTCTGTTCCATATGGAGTGTTCAGTTTGACAGTCCAATCAGCAGCCAGTGGTTAATATCAGGCCCCGCCCATGATTCACTCATCACAGTATGTCATTTACTGATGTTTGGTCTGTTTCAGTCGGTCTGTCGGTTCTGCTGGACATGATGTCTGTGATCCACTCGTCTGGTCAGATGGATCACACTGACTTCAGACTCATGTACCATGGTAAGAAAACACACACAGTCACACACACACACAGAGAGAGAGTTCAGATGCTGTTGTGTTTATACATGTTTGTGTGTTTGTAGTCAGTAATCTAGTTGGAAAGCTGGACTCCAGTGACTCTGAGCTGCTCCTATCTGTTTTCAACTTCCTCTACTGCTTCCTGTGTGTGTGTCCTTCACACGCTACTGATAGAGGTAACACACATAAACACAACACATATTCACATTAAAACACACATGTGCATATACATGCGCATAAACACATTACAGAAACTCAAATTCATGTTTCAGCGGTGTGTCTGCTGCTGGGAAACATCAGGCTGATGGAGCTGCTGGAGGAGGTTTTATCTGCCTCTTCATCCTCATCTTCATCACTGCAGAGCTCCTGTCTGCTCCTGCTCTCCTCCCTCACGCTCCTGCAGCACAAACACTCCGCTCAGGTACCACACACTCCTCCTGCACAGGTGAGGTCAGTGTCGTCTCACTAATAAACACCTGTCACAAGTGTGTGTGTGTGTGTGTGTTGAAGGTTCACAGGAGCGTCAGTGTGGATCTGCATCAGATAATCAGACGACTGGCCTTCAGCAAGAGACACACGGACACACTGCTCATCGGTAAGACAGACACATTTAAACACTTAATAATTTTTGGCGAACATAGTTTTTTGTCACTTAAAAAATCACATAATCTGCAGATGTTTCTGCCACAATTCATCCGTCATATTGATTTCTTGAGTTTACATGTCATCCACCTTTAATCAGAACAAATAAAGACTGAAAGACTATTTGAGTTAAAGTTGAACTGTAATGAACTGAGAGAGACGTCAGGCCTGTGTGTGTGTGTGTGTGTAGTGTGCAGTGTGAGTTTGGTACAGGTGTGTTTGGATGTGGACGCGTCTGCTCTGCTGTGTGTGTGTGATGCAGCACTGCAGCGACCTCTGACCTCTACAGATGGAGCTCTTCATCCCATTGGACACAGTGGCGCTACGAGCCTCATGACAGCGCTGAGTGCACTAATGCTAACAGTACACACACACACACACACACGTGAACTTGTTTCCAGTCCTTTTGACCCAGAGGGATTTTCTTTTTCCTAAAAATGCTAGTTAATGATAAAGCACTGGATTAAAACAGTGATTTTGCTCACACAGGGTTTAACAACTGCACAAAAAAAATATTATTATTATTATTATTTATTTTTTTTTTTTTGCACAAAAATTATCCACAAATAATGCTTTTTCTAACTCAAAAATGAAATATTGCCAAAACTATCCACAAATAATGTGTTTTATTAACTTGGAAACTAAATATTGCTAAATTTATCCCCAGGTAATATTTTTATATTTTCACTTAGAAACTGAATTTTGCAACAATTATCTACAAATAATATTTTTTTTACTTAGAAATATTACCAGATTTGTCAAAAATGATGCATTTTCTAACTAAAAAACTGAATATTGCCAAACATATGTACAAATAATTAATTTTCATTCAAAAACTGAATATTCCCAAAATTATCCACAAAAATATATTTTTTTTAATTAAAAAATGAATATTGCCAAAATTATCCACATTTTTTTCAGTTAGAAAATGAATATTGCTAAAATTATTTATGTACAATTTATTTTCACTTAAAAATGGAATCTTGCCCAAATTACCAATAATTTATTTTTTTATTTCACTCAAAAACTGAATATTGCTGTTGGCACTGATAGCCTTGTGGGCAGTTTGCCAACATATAGAGCAGTTGTGTGTTCGCCCCCATCTCTCTCCCACTTTACTTCCTGTCCTTTCTGATCTGTAAATAAATAAATCTTTAAAAAAAAAAAAAAAACTGAATATTGCCAAAATCATCTACAAATAATGTTTTTTTTTCTTTTCATGTAGAAACTAAATATAGCCCAAATGATCCATAAATAATGTATTTTCTAACTCAAAAACTGAATATTGCCAAAATGATCCACAAATAGATATATGAAGAGTTCAGATGCAAAACCAGCTAAAATCCATCTCTGTTCAAAAATGAGATAATGATACTGAGTGAATGCTCCTGACACATACAGTAGTGTACGTCCATCAAATATTTTTACTTCAGACTCACTAAATTTCAGCCTCAGCCCAATCAGAAGTACAGTGCTCAGCATAACACCCCACTACATTTGTCAGAAAAGCTTTAGTTTCCTTTCAGAATAAACATTTACTATACTACAAAATACTCCCACAAATGTGGGCCATTGATTGCAAACAAGATTTGTTAATTTTCACACACAAAAAAGTGATTTTCCTAACAAATTCATTCAAGCCCATGTTGCAAAAATGAGTACACCCCA
>NC_066871.1:45224368-45312940 GCF_022985175.1 Labeo rohita
GGTTGTATATCTGGTTGTTACTCTCTATTACCAAAACGTAACATATTGTTCCCGTATACCTACATGTACGTTCTTTAATAGGTACACTATAATTACAGAAACATACACCGTAAATTCAGTATACTTACGTAGTTCTTTGCGGGTTGTAATCTAAAGCGTTACCCAATATTGTTTATATTTCGTAAAAATACAGGACTAGAGGTGAAAATATAAACAGGATAATGCAATCATCACTTCTTTTCCAAATCTTTTTTTATTTATTTATTTTTTATTATTATAAACTGAAGTAACCTTGATATTACACACCCCGGTACAGTAGGTGGCGATATGCACCTATATAAGTTGGTTGCGACCCGCCAACAAACCCACAGAGAGATAGAGAGAGAGAGAATGGTGGTATTTCTGTTTCTTGCGCCGCTTCCAGCTGGGGCTATTTTGTTTTTCTACGCTTGGGTATGGATCAACTGGGGATCATGTTATCTGGGGATATGCGCGTGCACGCAAATAGTTTTACCTGAGATTCCAGCAGATGTTGGACGGCCACAGATTCGTCACATGGAATTTTCTACGGAACAGATTTCAAAGCTTTCCACATTATTTGTGAATGTTTGTATCATTATTGGACTCTGTTGTTTTCCCTTTCGCTATTCCAATGTATCAGACGCCGTTTAAGGGAAGTTTAATGCGTTTTCATGTCGCGTCTCACAGACCACGCCCAGATTGTTTTGTTTAGGCTACATTCGTGGATTGAATGTTTTTTTTTTTTTTTTTCTAATAACAATTAACAATAAGGTATTTACTTTGTAAAACGCCTGTATGTGCAGTTGTTAAACAATCTTTAATTTATATTTAATTTGTGTATTAATTTTATTTAAGTAGGAATACTGCTGTGGTTAAAGGGACGTCAAGCACTTTATTAACTTTATTTATTTTCTTTTTTTAAACTATTGATGAAGAATAAGTGATAAACAAGCTATAGTTTTGCATTGTGCCTATAATTTCAAATTAGTGACACATAGGATGCAGTGAATTATCTGTGCTTAATTAAGTTCAACAAATTATTTAATGTTTAACAAACATTTATTTAATGTTTATCAAACATATATACATAGGTGTTAAAGCAAAATCACAAAAAGCACTTTTAACAATACATATACCGTAGCTTCAAAGCAGCATTACATAAAATGCATGTTTCTATATTTCTGTTACTAGGAAGAGAAATCTGCTATGTCAGAAATGACACATGTCAGTGTAATGTCCATATGTGACCCTGGACCACAAAACCAGTCATAAGGGTCAATTTTTTTTAAATTGAGATTTATACATCAGCTAAAAAATAAGCTGAATAAATTATGGTTTGTTAGGCTAGTTATTTGGCTGAAATACAACTACTTTAAAATCTGTAATCTGAGGGTGCAAAAAAAAAAAAAAAAAAAAAAAATCTAAATATTGAGAAAATTGCTGTTAAAGTTGTCCAGATGGAAGTTCTTAGCAATGCATATTACTAATAAAAAAAGAGGTTTTGATATATTTACAAAATACAAATATATCCAATATTTACCCATTTATTTTATTTTAATTTTTTTTTTTTTTTTTTTTTTTTTTTTTTTCAGGGTCGCATATGGCAGAAATGTTTTTTTAACAAAGGTCTATCAAGTCAAGTCACCTTTATTTATATTGTGCTTAATACAGTAAGAGCAACTTTACAATGCTAAACAGGAAAACAGTGTGTCAATAATGCAAACAAAATTTAATTACCCTGAAAAGCAGCTCTAAAGTAAACAGTACATTTTTTTCTGTTAAAGTCAGCTCTTCGTAGAGTCAGTGAAGTCATCATCCAGCTCAGTTCAGTTGTGTCGATGGCTGTCTTGTGACAAGGTGGATCTGTCTCTAGGGCACATCTAGTTGTTATAGTTTCAGCTGACATTCAGAGAGGTTGTGGTTGTAAGGTTGTGATTATCATCTGGTCTGATCATAATGGATCTAATTAACATCATTCAGTTTTGCAGAAACATTTTAAGGCATTGATTCATTTTCATGTGAAGTTTTTGCAGGGGTTGTTGTGATCATCTTTTACAGGTGTTAGTGAGGTTGTTACCACTGAAATGAAGATAACTGGCATAATTCAAAGTTATATTACATATAAAGAGGCCCCCGCTCATTACATTTCACTTAGAAAATTGAATATGTGTCATATTTTCAGTTTAATAAGTCTGCAATAAAGTACATAATAAAGCTTATCCTATTCTAATTGATGTTTAGGAAAGAGGTATCCTATTCATGTGAGGTGCCAAATGATTATGAGGTTAGTGATGTATACTGTCTCTTGGAATATTAGCCATATATGTAATAATTCATCATCACAGTATCATATGTTCAACATGAAAAAGTTGTGGTTGCCACTGAGTGGTTGTCACAGGACAAAAGACAGTATGGAAACTGGAAAAGGAACCTGAGTCAGTAAGAAAGTTCCCTACAACATGGTTCATTTTTAATTGTTAAACACTTGTCAAAAACTTTGTCACCTTGTAAATGTAAACATGCCACAAATGTTACATACATATAGCTAATATGAATTGTATAAAAATACCTTCCTGTGTTCATCACACATATTATAGAGTTTGGCTTTTGAATCTGTTCATCATGTTTTCTACTGTTAGAAACACAAGTAGTCTGGCGAGAGCCCAGGATGTAATATGTAAAAAATGAAAAGCAGGAGTCATGAATTGGTCTAAACAGAGATCTAAGCCTATGCAAAATGTTGATTTCAGATCAGTCATAAATCAGTCATATGTCCAGGGAAGAGGATAAAGAGGCATCAGAGCAATCAAGAGATCTCAGAAAATAATAATAATAATAAAAAGAAGTTTAAAATCACTTAAACTCAAGCATCTGTTATTGTTTTTTTATTATTTTTTTTTCTTTAATATTAAGTAATAACTCAGAAAATTAATAATTTTAGGAACAATAGTAAACTTAAGATCAGTTAACAAGACTTAATAAAAACTAATGGACTTTGCAATTCTTGTTTTGCTTTACGTAGCCTACCGCTAATTTTAACTTAATCTATATTTGTTCATTAGAACACATATGACAGCACACTACAGACACAATGCTATACAGAGATATTGAAAAGACAATACTTACAGTTTCACTTCAGTTCTTTGAGGAGTTTGACCATTCATTGCAACGATTGTCCCATGTTAACGTGGGCGTGGTTTGTGAGCGTGACATGGGAGCATGGTAAACTTCCTTAAAACTGCGTGAAATACGCAGACACGAACACGGCGAAATCAAAGTGCTTTATTTTGCATACCAAATGTATACTACTGGTGAAACACGTTTTTAATTCTTTGATCTGTGCAATTTCGCATGTGACGAATCTGTCGTCGTTTTATTTTCATAACATCTGCTGGAAATTTTCTACCCGTGTACTGATATTATTTCTTTGTTAGGTAAACATACTTTGTTTCTTTGGATGTTTAAGTTGAATTCCTTTATTAAAATAAACGGAGGCGCATCCCCTTTAATTGTTTGATTTAACAAGCCTTAAAAGGGATATGATCCAAGCTCTGGTTACCATCACTTTGCTCTGTATCTGAAATCTATGGAAGCTGAGTAATAATAATAATAAAAAAATGTATTTGTGACTTTATTTCACAATTCTGACAATTCTGACTCACGCAATTATGATTTCTTCTTCTTCTTCTTCTTCTTCTTCTTCTTCTTCTTCTTCTTTTTTAACACATATAAACTCAATTTCAAATTGTAAAGTCCAGTTCTGAGGGGAAAAAAGACGGACTTTTAATAGGCAATTGCAACTTCATATCATGCAATTCAAAAAAAAAAAAAAAAAAGTCAGAACAATTACCTTTTTTTATTTTTATACAGTGATGACATTTGTCCATTTCTTTAAATTATGACATATAATTTAAAGGTCTGTAATATAATAAAGGTTTTGGTGAGACCAGTTGAACTTAGTGTTATGTATGTTTGCGTGGATTAAAGTTTATTGAACTGTTTATTAAGAATATTTTTGTGTCTTGTATTTTGCATAGTTTCATAAGTTTTTGTTTTTTTCTCTTTTGTCTTTTCTTTGGTTGATTTGTTATTGTTTTAATGTATTATTATTTACGGTTAAAATATTGTGTATGGTCATGTGACCTTTGATCACCTGAAGGTGTAAAGATTGGCACATTAGTGTTGTTTAATTTGTCTGACGAAGAGCCTGCGTGCTTGAAACGTTACACACTATGTAAAAGCTTTTTAAATAAGAATGTTGATAATTTTGGAGCCTTGGTGTTGCCAACTTTACATTTGAATTGTTATACGGTGGTGGAAACAAGCTTCCATAGAAATCATATTATGAAGTTAAATAAATATAATTTTGACTGCACCTTCAATGGATGTGGAAAATCACCACACAGTCAGTTGACTGAATACAATAGAGACATGAAGACAGCATACTTGTTCAAGAGACATTTATCTTGGAAAATACGTTAAATATAAGTGTGCAAAAGTGCATGCTTTTCTGAATACATTCCCCACATGCCATCAAAATTAAATATTTAATGTATAATACAGTTAATCAAAATAGCATACCACCAAAAAAAAAAAAAACAGCAGCTCACCTGGAACACGTAATGTCTACTGGATTGAACCTCACAGAAAAGAGTTATCTGCTCACAACAAATTGTAGTAAATTGCAGTATTATTTTCTCATAAAGAACCAATTTATTTATACAGTATGTGTGCAAAAGCAGCAATATTATGCCCTGTCTTATAGTTTCAAGACTGTCTATCTATCTAAACATATAAACAGAAGTATGAATATTTGTAATATTACAAATGAGGAAAACAACATGGCAAGAACACAAGAAGTGCTAATACAAAGTTTCAAACATTGAATAATACGTTAGAACATGGAGGAATATAAGAAATTGTGAAAGCATAGTAGTTCTTTCATGGCGAGCACATAACATAATTTATTTATTACTCTGAACAAAAACCTTTTTCAGTGTTTTTCTTAATTTGCATGTTTGTCCTAATCTTTTTGTGTTTGTCATTGCTGCTGTAATTCTTTGTGAGTGTGTTCATTTGAATGTGCTGAGTCGAGAATCTGTACATGTACTGTATTTCCATGGCGGCTTTACAGGAAAAAAACAAAACAAAAAAACAAGTCAGCATTTACATTTTCTGTTCTTATCAATTGTTTGACATGTTATTTCAGCTTCAATATTGTCCCTAAAACACTATTTTAGATGCACTCTGTGTGTCCTGAATGTACACTCTGCCGTCTGACCATGTTGTTCCAAACACAAAAGTAGGTATTCCAAAGAATATTGATAACCAGACAGTTTACAATAGCCATTGAATTCCACAGAAAGAAAACAAAAATACTATAACATTATTCAAAATACCTTATTTTGTTTTCAGCAGTAGAAAGGAACTCATACAGGTTTGGAACAACACGAGGGTGATAAAATTATGACATAAATTTCATTTTTGGGTGAACTATTCCTCTGGTGCTGCTATATTTATATTTTGGTTAGCTGACATGTCCCCTGTTGTAACTACACTCTTAAAAATAAAGGCGCTTTAAAAGGTTCTTCACAGCGATGCCACAGAAGAACCATTTTTGGATCCACAAATAACTATTCAGTAAAAGGTTCTTTAAAGAACCATCTCTTTCTTACCTTTTTATAATCTGAAGAACCTTCATTTGCCACAAAGAACCTTTTGTGAAACAGAAAGATTCTTTAGGTTCTTCATGGAATTATTTAGACAAAAAAAGGTCCTTCTATGGCATCGTGAAGCATCGTTATTTTTAAGAGTGTACACCAACAACACCACTATTTTGAAGTAGTTAAGGAAGAATAACTCATTTTATTAAATGAAATGTAGATAAATAGAAAAAAGTTAGCACATCTAAACTCCAAAAATAATATTTTGACAGTTGACTGTGACAGTTTGATCAGTGGTTCAAAGGATACACAAAATACCCAGCATGCATTACAGCATGAAGCTTTTCATTTGTCACCATTGTTGAGATTCATATGCTGATTCTTAATGTCTGTGTGCAGTCTTCAATTGTGTAGTTTATCACAATGTTTTTATACCATCACAAGGCTGTTGTAATTAACCCTTAAAAACTGAGACAGCCACCCATAACCAAAAATACCTTTTGACAATCTGTATGCTATAAAAAGTCATATAAATAAGAGATTCTCAGCTTTTTGAGTTTGAACTGTAGTTGCATCATCAAAACATTTTCGTAATTGTTTTCATTACTTGCTACACTATTTGTATTTATTCATGTTTAGATTAAAAAAAATATATATATGATTCTTCACTTGTCACTTGTGCTTTAATTTTCTGTTCATTTTTTATTTATTTTACCCTCTGGCCTTTTTTTCAGACACATTTACATTGTTAGTAAATAAAATACACAATTGTTTTCCCTGAAGAGTAACACTGTAGAGTAATATTGTAACAAATGGCTACAACTTGCTTACAGAGATTGTTATATGTACACACAATTTTAAAACATCCAAATTTAACTTCCAAAAAGAAAGAACACCAAATGTTTCCTTTTCTTAAAATTCTGGAAATTTTATCAATGTAATTAGGACTTTAAATGAGCTAGAATGAAACTGAAGTTCTCCTGTTAAAAACTGCTTAAAATATTTTATGACACTTGATGCTGACTGGTAGAATGGGTTAAAAAAAAAAAAAATACAGGTGCTAAAGCCCCAAAAATGCTCTAGGTCATTAAGGGCAAATACCATTAAACTACATACCATGCATATAATCAGAGCTTGGACTCTGAATGAGATTGGATAATTAAGTCACTACATGATCACTATTTCTATTTCTTCTAGCCATTACAAAGTAAAAACTAAATTCAGTGGGTTCACTATGGCAATTACAGTAACTACATATTTTATTTCAAAGAGTAAGCAATTAAATTCAAAAGCAGTTTCACAGACACTTAATATCACAATAATAAAATGAAATAGGGTATTACTATATGGGACAATTTAGAGTTTCATCTCAGCACTTGAGATGCATAATAACAGCTAGAATTGTCACGTAACACGTAAGGAGGGGGCAAACGAAGACGAAGGTCCAAGATAAAGTCTTTATTATAATCCACAGGCAACAGGTAAATCCACACACATTCACATTAACATCGACGAGACCGGACAACAAACACTGACCTGAACCCAACTTATAAAGACAGGTGATTACAATGAACTTAATCAAGACACAGATGATACCAGGTTAACTAATGATGATAAACGAGGACAGGAAACAGGAACGACCAAATATGGGCACATATTTAAAGCAATAAAAAATAATCACAATTTTACAATCCATTCATCTAAATAACCACTCTTAATTTTCTGCATTGCATACATTTATAAAACAAAACTGATATAGAGTGGTTTATATAAAATGAAAGAGCACATTATTTTAAAAGGCAGAAACTGTGGTTCAAAATGTGTTAACAACATTGCGATTTCATAATGTAATGAAAGAAAAAAAAGACAAAAACATGGGGTGAACCCTATTTCTCACATATCGCTCTTCGGGTTTGTGTGCATTGGATATCATTCCAGTTGTTCGGAGCAGGCAATGCAGAATCCAGTTCAACACAGTCCTCATTTGTGTAGTAAGCATTTGGTTCACCTTTCTGCCAAAACCTGTATGTATGAGATTTTCAATTATTCAGAACCAAAATTCACAAATCAGCAATAATCACAGTAGCAAAATAACAGGTTCAAAAGACGACTGTTGTCACAGTCTTGTGACAAATGATACATTATGATACATCTTTGACAGTATCAGAAATTCAGCATAATCATCTCACAGTGTTTGCTGCTACGACCCACATTTACTTACTAGCCAATAAAAATGCAACATGAAATGGTGCTAAAACTAAACTGTTAGACATTTCTGTTTATACAGTTATTAACTGTATATCACCCAGAATAATACAGCAATTTCCATTTACAGTAAATAACTGTAATAACCATTGCATCATGTCAATTTTCTGTGACGTCAGACCCCACATACAGAGACTTACTGTATTTTTTAAAAATTGCTGTATACTGTATTTGCTGCAACGGCCTCATTGCATGAAGCATCAAGAAAGACATGAGGATGCCAACCACCCTGAGACTGACAGTTCATGGTAAGTTCTTTGGTAACTTCCTGTTTGGTGGACATAAAAGGAGGCCATTTACAAACTGACTTCGCGAAGTATTGTTTTGCTCATGCGGACTCTACCAAGCGTTTTTCCCTGTTTCCTTTGCCCTGTTTTTGTCATTGCCACGGTTTTGTTTCACGTCATAGTTTTGTCTTGATCCACTGCCATAGTTTAGCCTAGTTTTCATAGCCTTGTTTATTTTGCTCATTTGGACTGCTCACCGGTATTTGGACTCTTTGCCTGTTTTATTGGAATACGTTTTGTCTTGCCTACATTTCACGGATTGTTTGGAGATTGACCCTGCCTGTCTGACTACTCTGTGTTCAAATAAAGCTCGCACTTGGATCTCATACGCTTCCCACGAGTCTCTGTTACAATATGCAGAGTAAAAATAAAATGAATTCAATATAAAAATGATAAAATCTAATGAAATCTATATCAAAATGAATGAATTAAAGTAGTATAATGATGAATTTGATTTTTTAATAATAATTTACTGCAAAACAGTACAATTTGCTACTGTAAATCTTAATTACATTAACTTACTGGCAACATATTTCATCCAACAACTGTGGTCTAAGATATTTTTAAGTATATAAGTATATCTTTTGAACCTGTATGTCATTTTTTGACAGCTTTAGTGGTTCTGGATGACTTTGACTACTCTATCTGGGTGGAGCATGGAGGCTCTCTCACCTAGTGGAGCTGTCTGTAGTAGAGCTGTGTGGTCTTGATGGATCCGAATCTTTAATGATGAAAAGAAGGGCTTATTTTTTGCCTCTGATGGGGCTTTAAACTTTTTCTTTTTTTTTTTTTTTTTTTTTTTTTTAATTGTTTTAGACTTTGCTGGTCTTGATTTTATCTTATTTGATTTTATTTTTCATAGTATTGCTCCTCTATGTTTAAAAATAAAGTACATTAAACATATTGCCAATCTAGACAATTACAGTAATATAATGCCTGTGTCACGGTGTCATTTGCGGGAATGAGGAGTAGGAACGAGGAAATCAGGAAACACAGTTTATTTTTATAATCCATACAACGGAGCAGGAACGAACAGGAACAGAAGGGAATCCACACGCAAACAACTCACAAAGACGTTGAAATACATGGAGTGACTTATAATAATCGACAAACCAATGGGGAACAGAACCAAACTTATATACACAGACTAATCAGAGGGAGACAGGTGTGAATGATTAAACAATGACGTAATAATTGAAGACGGAACAGGAAAGACCAAATAAGGGCATACATGGGGAAAACCAAAGAAACCAGTCCACAGGGGTGTGACAATACCCCCCCCCCCATAAGCCGCGACTCGTGCCGTAACAAATACACCGGGGAGGGAGGGTGGGCGCCCTGGAGGCTCGTGCAGGGCAGACACAGAAGGGAGAGGAAGTACACCTCCAGGGCGGATCAGGGAGCTCAGGGAGCCACGGCGGAGCATATAGTCCAGGGTGCCATGGCGGGTCAGGGAGCTCGGGGAGCCACGGCGGAGCATACAGTCCGGGGTGCCATGGAAGATCAGGGAGCTCGGGAAGCCATGGCCGAGTACACAGTCCAGACGGCCATGGCGAATCAGGGAGCTCGGGGAGCCATGGCTGAGTACACAGTCCAGGTGGCCACAGTGGATCAGGGAGCTCAGGAAGCCATGGCTGGGTACGCAGTTCAGACGGCCATGGCAGGTCAGGGAGTTTGGGAAGCCATGGCCAAGTGCACAGTCCAGACGGCCAAGGAGGATCGGGGGGCAGTTTCTTGGGGAAACTTAGGGTATTATCAGCCCAGGAGAGTACAGGAAGGCCGGGCTCAGGAGGCGTTGACACAGGAGGGTGCTCGGGAGGTGTTGATACAGGAGGGCGCTCTGGAGGGCGTTCTGGAGGATGCTCAGGCTCTGGACGGGACCAGTGGAGACTTGAGAGGGCTGGACGGGACCAGCGGAGATGAAGGAGAGCTGGACGGGACCAGCGGAGACAAAGGAGAACGTAATCCAGATTGGTCCACAATGTTCTTATGGTATATTTGGGTTGCCATATTTGACGCCATCATTCCAGAGCGTGGGGCTGTCGCAAGCTTACTCGAGCGCGGGGCCGTGGCTGGGGTCCGTGAGCTAGCCGTTGCCGGAGTCTGTGAGCGGGCCGCGGTAGGAGTCCGAAAGACAATGTACACAGACAATGAACTTAGACGTGATTCGTAGTAGTGATGGGACGTTCGGATCATTTTACCGACTCGGACCTTACCAGTCTCATTCAGCAAAATAAACAAATCTTTTTTCAAGTCATTTTGTTCATTTTAGCAAAATATAATTAAAATGTTATGTGTTACTTCCCTAACACATCTATCAGAATCAGAATGATACTGATTCAAGATGGAGCCATTCATTCATCACGTGACAGCCCCATAATATGAACGAACAACTCGGAAAAACCCAACGACTCAAAACAGGTTAACTAATTGCAGTACAGAACCTAATAGGATGTTGCGCATGTGCGACTGAGCGAATCACTCCGTGAGACAACTCGTTCTTTCTCAGTCACATTAAGGATTCGTTCAAAATGATTCGAGATCATTCGAGAATGCACATCCCAGAGCCTGTGCTACACAAGTTTTTGTGCTTATACAAATTTTTATTTTTCAAAAAAAAAAAAAAATGACAGATCGTTTCACTAGATAAGACCCTTCTTCCTAGGCTGGGATCATTTAGAGTCTTTTGAAGCTGCATTTAAACTACATTTTGGAAGTTCAAAATCAGGGGCACAATTGAAGTCCATTGTATAAAGAAAAATCCTGAAATGTTTTCCTCAAAAACCATAAATTTTTAGTAAGGCAAGCCAATTTATTGGATGTTCAGTCCTTAAAATTGTTGGCAGGTGCCTTGATTCAACGTCATTTTGATTATACTACCTCCTTTTGGTATAGTAGTTGTTCTCAAGTTATGAAAAATAAATTGCAAAAGGCTCAAAACAGATTAGTTAGGATAATTTTGAAAGTGTGTCTCTTTTATCAGCTCTTTTAGATAGTGAAAGTTTTAAGGAGTTAGGTTTATTGACTGTGGAAAAAAGGGTGTTGTTTTTAAAATTGGGTTTGACAAATAGAAGTTAATAATGTGGTTCAAAGCTATTTAGGAAATTACTTTTATATGGTGAGACAGCAGCACTCCTATGATACTAGGGGTAAAGTAAAAGATTTTTTTGTTTTAAAAGATTGGTAAACAGATGGCTGCGATGTTAGTCAGCTTGTTTTGTGGGTTTTTTATTGTTGTTGTTGTTAATTGTGACTGCATTTGTTTAAATTGTTAATTATCTGTACAAGTTTGTTTTTATTTTTTTGTTGTTGTTGTTGTTGTTTTGAATAGGATATACCATTGTTTTGTCTATTCTATGCAGAGCCTTACCCTTTTATATTAGCATTGATGTGCCGCAATGGAAATAATATAACGGCTTTGTGTTTTTATCTTTGACAGTTTTTTTTTTTTTTTTTTTTTTTTTTTTTTTTGTATGGGATACTTGTATTTTGTATAGTTTATGAACTTGTCAAATACATTTCAGTTCAATTCAATGTGAATATGAATGGATTATTAAAAATTATTTAAAATAAAATTATTCAGGGGTCGACTTTATAAGCATGTAGACCCTAATGTTCTTGCATACTGTAACATACAAACATTACATTAATGCCCAGTTTCACAGAGGCTTAAGCCTAAAATGTGTGTTTGAGCTCTTTTAACTGAAAGCAACTTGTAATTAACATATCATAAAATATTTTTTTCCTAAGGCATATTAACACACACACACACACACACACACACACACACACACACATATATATATATATATATATATATATATATATATATACGCCCTAGCAAAACAAGCTAAATTGAAAGTGCAGTAAAAGCAAAACAGAGAATAATTTTCTGTAATTAAGATTTATTTATAGGTGGTTGATTTGCTTGTGGTTGCTTTCAGATATTTCCTTATGGTTGTGGTTGATTATCAAAACTGGAAAACAAATGCTAAACACACAGTGCTTTTTAACACTCACCCTTGTTTCAGTGGTGAATTATCCACCCATTCCATCTTGCCTTCTTGGACTATGTCAAACAAACCAATCCACACTTTTTCATTACCACTGATGTATGAAGTTAGGTAATTCTGCATAAAAAACAAAAACAAAACTGAGTAAGTGTGATCACTTGATTAATTGTTTATTAACATATACTCTCAGAAATTCACCTGCTTTATTTCAGTCTTGATAATGACCAGATCACCACCTTGATCCTTGCAGTACTGCCTGCTCTCAGACCAGCTCTTCGAAACATTGGATAGGAAAAATCGACCTGAAAACCAACCTGAAACCCCCAGAAACACACTTTGTAAAAACTGTATACATAAAAGAAAGGCTGGAAAATGAAACTACAAAAACAGATCTGTACTAACCTTTTTGATAAGCTTTCTTTAGTTCATCACTCAGGTCGTTAAATATCTCCTGCAGTTGGGTGTTCTCAGTCATTAGATGAGAGTTAGTGCCCTGTAATATGCTGTTCGTCTGATTGAACACTTGGACTGCTTTGTATAGTTCATCACTCAGGTTGCTAAATCTCTCCTGCAGTTGGTTGTTCTCAGCCATTAGATGAGAGTTAGTGCCCTGTAATATGCTGTTCATCTGATTGAATACTTGGACTGTTTCCTTGTAATTCTTGGACTGGGATTCTCTCTCTGCTGTGATGGAGGTGTGTTGCAGTATGATGAAGACCACCAGAACAGCACAAACGAGTAAAGTGAAACACATCGCTATCGCCATCAACACCAAACATCCACATCCTCCTGAAAAACAGGATAAAAAAACCCCACAAAAATATCAAAATAACACTCTATAGAAGAACACCTAAAATCAACCTTTGTAAGTAATTAGTGAGGATTTTTAAAGAGTGTTGTTGGGTGGTCTTTTATAATGACAATCCTCTGAAATTAATAAATGTTAAAATATGCAAATCATATGCTGAAAAAGGTAAAGAAAAACTAAGTTAATAATCAATTTGTGTTAATACATTTCATCTAAGCAGTGAACAATGGTTATAATGACTAAAATGTAGTGTGGCATTTCTTCAGTTCTTCAAACATTATCAACACTATTTCTGCTTCAGAAAATGTATACTTACTGCATTTTTTTAGTTTTTCTCGCATCCTGGCTTTGACATGGTATTTTAGGTAGAGTTCTGCCCTCAGTATCCTTGTTTTCAAAATTGACATAATGTATGTCTAACTCCATTATTTGCATTCACTTGTAGTTACAGTACAGTATGTGTTCACAGATGAGCTGCAGTATAATGACTACATTAATTTAAGCATTACTGACCTGGCCATTTTTTGGAACCAGTGCAAAATGAAACAAAACAACACCCGAATCTGCTTTATAGAGAATGTGAAGCTGACGTCATGTCTTGTTGAGTTCTGGGTAACTGCTTTGTTTATCCTGCATAGAAATGTAATATATGTACACACATAGCACAAGTATATTTGTAGCAATAGCCAAAAACACACTGTATGGGTCAAAATTATCTTTTTTTTTAATGCCAAAAATTATTAAAATCATGTTCCATGAAGGTTTTTTGTAAATTTCTTACCATATTTGGACAACTTAAACGAGAACTCCACTTCCAGAACAACAATTCACAAATAATGTACTTACCCCCTTGTCATCTAAGATGTTCATGTCTTTCTGTCTTGGAGAAATTATATTATTTCTTGTTGTGAAGAAATTATAGTTTTTGAAGGAAGCATTTCAGGATTTTTTTCTGCATATAATGGACTTCATTGGTGCCCCGAATTTGAACTTCCAAAATGTAAACGGACTGTAAATGATCCCAGCCGAGGAAGAAGGGTCATATCTAGCAAAACGATTGATCTTTTTTTTTTTTTTTTTTGGAAAATAAAAATTTGTATACTTTTTAAGCACAAAAGCTTGTGTAGCACAGGCTCTGGGATGTGCGTTCACGTACTGTTGAATCACGTCGAGTTTGCCCATACCTGTTTTAAATCATAAACATCTTAAAGACATCCAATAGACATCTATTTGACATCTGATAGGAAATGTTCTATAGATGTATTGCAGATGAGCAAACACTCTAAAAAATATGTCTTGCGGATGTAAATGCAGACATCAGATAGACGCATCCACAATGTATGTGTGCTATCAGGGTAGGCAAGGGTGTACATTTTGCCTAACAGTAAGGGGGGACAATAAACATAAAATTTCTCAAGAGCATTTTTTGAAGGGGACACAAATAATACAGCCAAAATTGAATGGATAGATATGTGTGCATGTACACTCTAAAAAGTGCTGGGTTAAAAAATAACCCAACATTAACCCAGCTGCTGGGTAACTATGGGACAGAACACGCGTTGGGTTGTTTTGACCCAAGTGCTGGGTTTAACCATTTGACCCAGAATGCTGGGTTGTTTATTTGACCCAACCAGTGGGTCGAGTTAACTGTGTTGCTGGGTTAAACATAACCTAAACATTGAGTTATTTGTTGTCTTATTGCCTTGCTACCTTTATATTTACCAATAATAATAAATAATCACAAAAGAATGTAAAATTATTATTGCTTTTCTGTAATACAGTTAGAAAAACACACACAAAAAAATGCAACTGTAAACATCAATTTAATGAGTTTTATTTCTTTTTAAAACAGTTTTCAGATGGGTGCAGCTGCCACACATTTTGTCCAACCATTACAGACACATAAAACAACAATTTTAGTAGATCAGTTACTTTAAAACAGAAAACTGTGTAAAACTAGGCACTGTAGATTCTGATTCTTTGTCAACATTGCAGCAGCAGAACACTCAAAAATGAACGATTACCACATGAGAATCATTCCAAACATTGTGCTATTAAAACTAAGCCAAACAAAGTGTCCACCAGACAATACATATGACAATTTAAAACATGTTACAAGTGGCCAGAAAAAACTGTTGGCCTTAAAAAATTCACACATGAAGACTTATGTCCATCAATATAATATACTGCAAGCCGGAGAAATTCCCAGGCAACGAGTCCGCTTCAGTGGCACGGCCCGTAACAAAGGCGAAGATCTGGGATGTCGTTGTCTCATCCCCCTTTTCTATATATAGAAAAAGTAAAACAAAACTTACAGGTTTGTATGTCAATGAACGGCTTCCAAAATTCTGTGGTTGTGGTTCTGTGGACCCTTCCTCCAGAATGGGCAGGACTTTGAAAGCACTCTCCCCTTTAGCATCTAAACCATAAGAATAATACAGTGTCAAATACAGTTGAATTTGTTTCTATAGATTGACATATTATAAGAAATACCTCACCTGAAGTCATGTCACGCAGCTCTTAATGCACCTTTCCATCTTGCTGGGCATAGGCAACAATTTGGTCTGCAATTGTAGCCCAGTCTTCAAATAGTCTGCCTCTGGATGTAGCTTTCTGAAGTCTTGTGATATCTGATAAAATCTGAAAAAAAAAAAATAATAATAATAAAAAAACCCCACAAATGCAGTTAAATAAGTTAAAGCTTTTAAATGTTAGATTGATTGTTTGATTTTATTGCCATACCAGTAACTATGGTTATTTTAATGAAAAGATCAAATTCTAAAACAAATCATGGTTATTGAATGTTATTGAATGATATAACTTACCTTCAAAGGTTTTAACCAGAGTCTTCTCTATTACAAAGCTGTCAATCTTCACCAGCAAGAACCTCACATATCTAGAATGAAATTTCAGATTTAGAAAATCAGAATTTCACAAAACTGTTTTTACAATGCATTATTTTATATAGAAAGCAGGTTAAAGCGTTTACATTCAGCACAATCATTTAAACACAGATCAGTTCTACTATGCTGATATCGCGAGAAAGCTTCTCAAGCATTTTAATATCGTGAGATCTCCTAAACGTTTAAAAAAAAAAAAAAAACGTTTTACGCAGTAGTGCCAAATTAAACCAGTTTAATTGAATTACTGTAAAACTTCAGAGTTAGAACACAAATACAGTATGCACTGGAGTGTTTGTCAAACACGATTCTTGCATGCTATAATTTTAAAATGGACCACTGCTTTGATGTCTTACTTATGACATGATTCTATATTATACGGAACGGTTGGCAAAGGCAACCCAAGCTAGGTACCTCACTGAACTGCATTTATGTCAATTTCTCTGTATCAGAGCCTCCCCTGACATGCCCTTGCGTATGAACAGGCAGCATCTGGGTGGAGGAGAGATCTATCGTTGGATTCGGCACATCGCAGACATTGACTTCAAAAAATATGCCCTTAAAAGATAAATTTTAGTACGAAATGATATAATTCTGACAAAACATTACAAAGCTATGCAGTATGCAGACAGTAACTGAACTTACCCCGTAGTTCTGACCTATGCCTGTTTTCATGAAGCGTTAAAAAAGGGACATGTGTACTTTACATAAATACAACTTTGCACATGCACACACACAACTTTTATTTAACAATAAAGTGACTGTTAATTGAGGCAAAAAAGTACCTCACTATTAGCTGCTACTTAACATTCGTAAATCAAATCAAATCAAATCACCTTTATTTATATACCGCCTTTAACAAGACAGAATTGTGACAAGGCGGCTGTACAGTATTAAATAGGAAATAGTACATCAACAATGCAAAGGGCAACAGTAAACACTCAATTTTCAGGTAAAGGTAGTTAATAAAATACAATAAAATAAAATACAATATTGTGTGAAGATAAAGTGAAGATAAAGTGTCCCCAACTAAGCAAGCCAGAGGCGATAGCGGCAAGGAACCAAAACTCCATCAGTGACAAATGGAGAAAAAAACCTTGGGAGAAACCAGGCTCAGTCAGGGGGCCAGTTCTCCTCTGGCCAGACACAGAGGACTCACCAGTTCCCATGGTCCTGTGCCAACAGCCGTCTAGGTGACGAGGTCTTCACTGGGGATCCGTCTCTGGGGCTCATCTAGTCGATGTGGTCTCCGCTGACATTCAGTGCTGTAGAGGTTGTCTCTGTGTGCTGATCCACCATCTGGGCTGGGTTCGGACTGGATCCAGGGGACTGCAGTGACCATCTGATCTGGATACGGACTGGATCTGGTGGTTAAGGTGACCTCAGAATAAGAAAGAAACAGACTAATATTAGCGTAGATGCCATTCTTCTGACGATGCACTGAGTACATTGGGTGTTATGGGAAGTGTTCCCGGTTCCGGTTGACCTAATTAGTGCAGCCTAACAATCCTTTAACGGATTTGAATTATAAGAGTATGTTGATGTGTTATGTGTAAGCCAGGTTAAAGAGATGGGTCTTTAATCTAGATTTAAACTGACAGAGTGTGTCTGCGTCCCAAACAGTGTTGGGTAGATTGTTCCAAAGTTTGGGTGCTAAATAAGAAAATGATCTGCCGCCCACGGTTGATTTTGATATTCTAGGTGTTATCAAATTGCCAGAGTTTTGAGAACGCAGCGGACGTGAGGGACTATAATGCAATAAGAGCTTGTTCAGGTACTGAGGAGCTAAACCATTCAGGGCTTTATAAGTAATTAGTAAGATTTTAAAAGCTATACAATGTTTAATAGGGAGCTAGTGCAGTGTTGACAGAACCGGGCTAATATGATCATACTTTTTGGTTCTAGTAAGAACTCTAGCTGCTGCATTTTGGACCAGCTGGAGTTTGTTTATTAAGCGAGCAGAACAACCACCCAATAAAGCATTACAATAATCTAATCTTGAGGTCATAAACGCATGAATTAATGTTTCAGCATTTGACATTGAGAGCATAGGTCGTAATTTAGATATATTTTTGAGATGGAAAAATGCGGTTTTGCAAATACTAAAGATGTGGTTTTCAAAGGAAAGATTGCCATCAAAAAGCACACCTAGGTTCCTAACTGATGACGAAGAATTGACAGAACAGCCATCAAGTATTAGACAGTGTTTTAGGTTATTACACACTGAGGTTTTAGGTCCAATAATTAACACCTCTGTTTTTTTCAGAATTTAGCAGTAAGAAATTACTTGTCATCCAATTTTTTAACTCAGCTACACAATCCGTTAGTTTTTCAAATTGGTATGTTTCCCTGGGCCGCGAAGAAATATAGAGCTGAGTGTCATCAGCGTAAAAGTGAAAGCTAACACCATATTTCCTGATGATATCTCCCAAGGGAAACATGTAAAGCGTAAAAAGTAATGGCCCTAGCACTGAGCCTTGCGGTACTCCATACTGCACTTGTGACTGATGTGATACCTCTTCATTTACTGCCACAAATTGATAGCGGTCAGATAAGTACGATTTGAACCATGCCAATGCACTACCACTAATGCCAACATAATTTTCAAGTCTGTTCAAGAGAATGTTGTGGTCAACAGTATCGAACGCAGCACTAAGAACCAGTAGCACTAACAGAGAGATACAACCACGATCGGATGACAAGAGCAGATCATTTGTAACTCTAATAAGAGCAGTCTCAGTACTATGGTAAATCACAACAGAATAAAAGGCTAACCCCGCACAGCGACATATCAAATATTGCATTAAACAGTGAAATCACTGTGCTTTAAACCACAACTTATTAAAAAATAAAGGTAAATAATCATATAGTCATATTAACTTAACATTTACCGACAAGTGAAGAATCCAGAAAGTTCGATGAAGTGGAAAAATAAACAAACCGGTTGGGTTAAAATAACCCAACCGGTGTTCAGTGGTGAAAGAACCCCTAGAGTCCATTTGACCCAGAATGATCAACCCAACTGTGTGTTTACAGTACCTCAAACAACCCAGAATTTTGAATTCAGATTTTTGAATTTTACAGAAATAACCCAGCACTTTGTAGAGTGTAACAGAGGGGAAAAAAAGTAATTTATTATGAATTGTGCAGAAATGCCTGTTTGTAAAAATTAATTTATTGTTCATTGTTCATTGTTAATGCACCTAAAGCCTGGCTCACACTATAGGATTTTTAAAATTCTAACCAATTATGAGATCTGGTTGCAGCGCAACCCTGAAATCTTAATCAAGCACACACTACAGGATATTATTAAGATTATCATGAGGGAGGGAGCACCTTAAAGTCAGGCTCACACTACAGGATTTTTTAAATCTTAACCGATTATGAAGAATCATGAATCAATTATGGAGAATCTTTGCAGATTATCTTCCCTGAAATCTTAAACATGCACACACTGTAAGATTTGAAAATCATGGCGCATCACACACTATAAGATATTATTAAGACTATCGTGCCGGTGGGATCACCTCACGTAATTTTACGCAACAGATCCTCATTTCAGCAGTGTTTACATATGTTAGCTAATGTGCTAACAGCTTTCTGCACTCACCTGGTATGTTCAAACCTGAGACGATTTCACCCCAGAGCTTCTCTTATACTGTTGTGGTACGTTTTCGACATATTATATAGACAGTGTTAGTACAAAAACTCAAAGCATTTTCCTCTATCTCCACTATCCAATGGACCCGTACAGCAGCTGTTTTGCGGTCGAGCATTGGCTGTTGTGAAAGTAGTGATGCAATCATATAGCTGTCATTATCCCGATTTAAAATCCTAAATATCAAACATGTTTGACATTAATCGGGGCGGCCCCGATTTGTGTGCGAGCAGATTGGGATGTGCAAGATCTGTGAACGCCTTACATTACCAGATAATCTAATTTATATAAACTTGCTTTGAACTGGCGAAAAATCCTGTGATGTCCACTTTGCAGGGCACTTACGTTCGAATAGAACAAACGTCAGACCTGATAAGAGATACATACGAAATATGCAGAGCGGTGGGGCGCGAGGACTGGAATTGAGAACCGCAGCTCTAAACAATACAATAAATATTTTCACCACAAAAGTGATAAAGAGATTTATTGTGAATTCCAACATACCTGAAAGCACACTCCGACACAAACTTTCCACCTGCCTATGCCACCAACTCCGCTATAATTAAACTGTAAATAGTGCATATTAGCCTTAAGCCAGGGGTGCCCAAACCTGTTCCTGGAGATCTACCATCCTACAAAGTTCAGATCCAACCCTGATCAAACACACCTGAACCAGATTATTAATCTCTTAGATAGCACTTGATAATTACAGACGGATGTGTTGGAGCAGGGCTGGAACTAAAATCTGCAGGTAGGTAGATCTCCAGGAACAGTGTTGGGCACCCCTGCCTTAAGCTATTCACAGAGTTACGTGACACGTCACCACCTGTCACAATAAGGGTCCTTAAATAGGGTGCTTCTCATTTCTTATTTGTGCATCCTCGTTTCCTATCCTTGCTTCCTTTTCTCGCATCTTAGCTCCACCCCCCTTAGGATACAAGGGAAGGATGCAAGGAAAGGAAATGAGGACAGAGGAATCAAAGAATTATCAAAGCGCCATCAGCTGCGCTAAAGGCATCTGCCTATATATTGTTTATGTTCTTTAAGGCATTCATAATAAATATGAATAAAGCAAGATGTCCTGTTTAATTATATGACATTATTTAAACTGCAAAGGTAAAATATACATGTAAATTATTACGACAGATGTGAAGGGGGAGGAGAATTTAGACGTGCGTCACGTTTAGTCGATTAAACAGCTCGCAAAGGAAGCACCCGTGTATCCTCGCATATGACTTCTCAGGAAGCCTCCTCACTCCTTGATCCTCACCTCCTGTGGTGCAATTAGAGAACTGAGATGTCCTACAAGATGGCTAGGGCTTGATCGGTTTCTGGGTCATTAGGATGGAGGAGCGAGGAAACGAGGAGGGATATTGAGAAGCACCCAGGGAGCCACAATCTCAGAAATTGCCATAAATTTGTTTCACAATGGCAATTTGACAAAATCGACAAAAATCGAAAGTTGTGCAGTGTGTCCCAGGCTTAATGCAGCCCCCTAAAATGGCCTAGCAGCACCCCCGTTATTTTGCTACTGTGATTATTGCTGATTGGTAAATTTTGGGGTTTCTCAATAACTGAAAATCTGATACATGTTATTCAGGTTTTGGAGAAAAGATAAACCAGATGATTAGAAATGAGGACTGTGTTGAACTGGTGTCTTCAGATGCTGCTCTGATCAACTGGAATGATATTCCATGCTCGGACACCCGAAAAGCGCTTTGTGAGAAATAGGGTTCACCCAATCTTTTCATATTTTTTTCTCCTATTATTTTATGAAATCACAATGTTGTTAACACATTTTAGACTGTGGTTTCTGCATTTTAAAATAGTGTGCTACTTTCATTTCATACAAATGACTAAATATCAGTTTTGTTTCATAAATGTATGTAAATGCAGAAAATTTAAGAGTGGACATTCAGATGAAAGGAAATGTAAAATTGTGATTATTTTCTCATTGCTTTAAAAATGTATGTCTGCCTTTGCCCATATTTCTTTTTCTTTTCTATTTCACAATGACTTGTGACTTGTATGTATGACTTGTAATGTATTTTCATTTTTTTTTTTTTTTGTCAGACCACTAGTAAAAGTGTAACTGTCTTTTTCAATCAATATCCCGCATACAGTAATGTGTAATTTTGAAGAGTTGGAATACAAGGAGAAGGAGGAGGACGTCGACCACAACATGGAAGACAAGGGCAAGAAAACAAGCAGTCTCATATGGGTGCCAGGGTTGGATCAGGCATGCAAGAGGTTTTTACCCATGCTACCTGTCCAGGGCCAATTTAGCTGTGATGTTGAGGAGGTTCTTTGGTGTGTCCCAAACCAAAGACAGGATGCTGAGGCAGAATAATTATTTTTTGTTTTGTTGCTGTTTTGTGCTGTACTTTATAGTACAATAAATTAAGAATTAAAATACTTGCAAATGCATACATTTGTTGTGTTCATCATGTGATTTTTTTTTCCCAAGCAACAATTATTACCAGTTTTCGTAGTATTGTTTTGAATTGATCTCATCAGTGTGTAAAACTGTGTTGTAGTGTGTGTGTTTTTGAGGGTTTGTGTGTATGTCTGAGAGCAAAGTTTTTTTTTTGTTTGTTTGTTTGTTTGTTTTTCAGCAAGATTGAGTTGTTTTGAGTGGAGATCTTCATTTTGACCTAAATATAGCAAGTTCACGGAATTGAATTAGAAGTTACGGATTTGTGTTTAGAGTTTCACAAAAAAGAGGCATAACTTCAAGAAATGTGTTTAAGCAGTTGAGAAAACCTGTAATAGTAATAAACTCACAGAATTTTCGGTCAGTAAATGATGACTGAATTTATATTTTTGGGTGAACTATCAGGTTAAACTCAGGTGTTGTCATGAAGGTCACATAGTGCATCTTAAATAGTGTTTTGGTGTGCAGAAACATACTGTACACAGAATCTGAAAGAACGGGTCAAACGAATGAGAAGAATGAAAAATGTAAATGCTGAGGTGGATCTTTCCTGAGAAGCTGCTATGGAAATACAGTACATGTACAGATTGTCCCATCTTTCAAAATTTCTTATATTCTTTCATATTCTAACATACTAGTCAATGTTTGAAACTTTGTATTAGCACTTCTTGTGTTCTTGCCATGTTGTTTTCCTTGTAATATTACAAATATTCATACTTTTGTTTTATATGTGTGTGTGTATATATATATATATATATATATATATATATAGCAAATTTATGTCTTGTCTTGAAGCTACAAGGCAGGACATAATATTCCATTTGCACACATTTTGTTGTGAGCAGATAAAGAGTTTCTGTGAGGTTCAATGCAGCAGACATCACAACTTACAAGTGAGCTGAATTAAAAAAAAAAAAAAAAAAAAAAAAAAGACGTCAGTATGTGTGAAATAAACTTTGGAATTGCAAGAAAAAAGTCAGTCATTTATTTATTTTTACTCAGCGGCAGAAACATGCTTCCATAGATTTCAGATACAGAGGAAAGTGATTAAAACGGCAGATGAAAATATTTCTTAAGAATAAACTCAGTAGCTACTGGCAATAGTGACTTCCTGCAAAAAGTTATTAGTCCTGTTTTTGAAACTTTTGGCCTGCCATACACTGGACTTGGCAAAGTCATGGCCTGCATCCCAATGTGCAACTATCCATCCTAAATTCTGTGTGATAGCAGTAATTTTCAGTACTATTTAGGGCATATAGGGTGGATAGTATGCACATTGGGACGCGGGGTTGGTGACCCATCATGAGAGCTTTGCAGTTCCTACATGCAGCCAAACGTCAGACTTGAGGTGTGGTTAAGCATGGAGCGGAGCCAAAAAAAGAGAGAGCGACAACGGAAGTTCAAAATGCTTTATTGTCATGTGATTCGAGTAGACTTCAAATAGGTACAGGAAGTTTATAGCGGAATACATGGAGTTAGAAAGACAGAACTTAATTTTTTTTTTTTATTTTTGAATAAATAAAAGCTATACTTTTATAAATAAGGCTACTTGCCTTGTTAACGTATTTTAGGCTTAAGTAACGTCTCGGTTACATCTGTAACCCTCGTTCCCTGAAGGAGGGAACGGAGACGTTACATCATAACTGACGTATTTGGGGTCTCCCTTGGGAGGCCAATCACCTCTGAGCCAACTGGAAAAAGCCAATGAAAATTGGCGAGTGGATTTTGCATGCCAAGCCACTCCCCCGTACATACGGGTATATAAGATGGCGGCGTGCATCCACTCATTCAGATTTAAGCTGAGGAGCTGAGCCAAAACCGAGCCCCCCAGCGCAGTCCCGAATTGTGGCAAGAGGACGTAACGTCTCCGTTCCCTCCTTCAGGGAACGAGGGTTACAGATGTAACCGAGACGTTCCCCTTCAGTCGTTCTCTACGACGTTACATCATAACTGACGTATTTGGGGTCTCCTCTGGAAAACGCCACAATTCTGAACTGCGTTACGTGATTTGAGATACAAATGCTGACAAGCAAGCAAATCAGAACAGATGAATCTCAACACGTAACCTTCCCAACACCCTGAAGGCCAGAAACCGGGCCTACCAGGGGTGCCAGGTAACTGAAGCAAGCGTTGGGGGGGGCGGAGACACTTGATAAGGTCAAGTGGAAGAGATTGAATAGAAGAGAGAAAATGGGGAACTTATAGAAGATAAGGCCACAACCGGGAGGGGTGAAGGAGCCCCCTACCAGACACAGTCCAGAAACTCTGCACTAATCCGAACTGAGGGGGCCAGGAGGACCCGGAGTTCACATAAGGGAACAACTGGGAATAGCGCATGGATCCAGTAGGAATGGCACAGCAAGCCGACACCGAGCCATCCACCCGCAAATTACCTGATGTTACCTAACACACGGGAGGAAACCGGCTCAACGCGGAGGTTGTAAACCCGCAAGGTGTTTGGTGTCGCCCAGCCCGCAGCTCTACAGATGTCTGCTAGAGAGGCATCGTGCGCCAACGCATGGGAGGAGGTGACACTCCGGTGGAGTGGGCTCGAACTCCCAGAGGGCACGGCTCACCCTGACACTAGTAAGCCAGGGTGATGGCTCAACCACCCAATGAGCCAACCTCTGCTCGGAGACAGTATTCCCCATCTGCTGCCCTCCAAGCAAACAAAGAGCTGCTCGGAGCGTCTGAAGCTCCGGGTGCGGTCCACGTAAGTGCGCAGGGCACGAACAGGACACAGCAACGACAAGGCCGGGTCTGCCTCCTCCAAGGGCAGAGCTTGCAGGCTCACCACCTGATCCCTAAGGGGAGTGGTGGGAACCTTGGGCACACAACCAGGCCGGGGTCTCAAGATCACGTGAGAATCAGCCGGACCAACTCAAGGCACGACTTGCTGACCGAGAAGACGTGCAGGTCCCCCACCCTCTTGATAGATGTGAGCGTGATCAGGAGTGATGTCAAGACAGAATTTCAGCTCGACTGATGCAAGCGGCTCAAGGGGGGCCCTCCGAAGGCCTAATAGCACAACGGAGAGGTCCCAAGAGGGGATGGGGTGCGAGCGAGGGGGATTTAGCCTCCTAGCACCTCTCAGGAACCTGGCGATCAGGTGATGTTTTCCAAGGGACAGGCCATCGACCGCATCATGGTATGCAGCGATGGCCACCCCGTAAGCTTTTAAGTGGAGAGGGACAGCCTCCGCTCCAACTATCTTGAAGAAAGGAGAGCACCACACCGACCGAGCATCTCTGTGGGTCCTCCCGGCGGGAGGAACACCAATCAGCGAACAGACCCCACTTCAGGGCATAGCCCTGCCTGCTAGAGGGGGCTCTAGCCTGAGTGATGGTATTAATCACGGCCTGGGGAAGGCCAGTGAGATCTGCCGAGTCCCGTCCAGAAGCCACACATGGAGGTTCCAGAGGTTGGGACGCGGGTGCCCGATTTGTGCCCATCCCCTGAGAAAGAAGGTCCTACCTCAGGGGAATCTTCTAGGGAGGGGCTGCCGTGAGGAGCATAGGGTCGGCAAACCAGGTCCGGGTAGGCCAGTAAGGCGCAACCAACAAGACCTGCTCCTTGTCCTCCCTGATCTTGCACAGAGTCTGTGCAAGGAGGCTCACTGGGGAAAGGCGTACTTGGTGAGTCCCCGGGGCCAGCTGTGTGCCAGCGCGTCCCTGCCGGGGGGGGGGGGGGGGGCCTCGGACAGGGCATAAAACAGCCGGCAGTGGGAGGATTCCAGGAAGGCGAACAGGACCACCTGAGCCTCTCCGAATCGACTCCAAATTAGCTGGACCACCTGGGGGTGGAGTCGCCATTCTCTGGGACGAGTGAGCTGTCGTGAAAGCGCATCAGCTGCACGATTCAGTTCCCCCGGGATGTGAATGGCCCACGCGTCTGACTCCACAGGAGGAGATGACGGGCGAGTTGCGACATGCGACGGGAGCGCAAAACCACCCTGCTGGTTGATATACGCTACCGTTGGAACATTGTCTGTTCGAATCAGCACATGCTTGTCAGGCAGCGTCGGAAGAAACTGACGCAGCGCTAGAAGCACTTGAGCAACTCGAGGCAATTGATGTGCCCCTGCAGTCGAGGTCCCGACCAGGAGCCCGAAGCTGTCTGCCCATTGCAAACGGCACCCCAACCCGTCTTGGAGGCATCTGTAACCATGTGCCTTGACACCTGACCCAAGGGCACACCGGCCCATAGGAAGGCAGGGTCTGAGCACGGGCTGAAAGGTGGCGACATTCCGGGGTAACGCCGATGTTATTATATTTTCTCTTAGGCCACCAAGATGGACATCACCTGACCGAGGGAGTGCAACGAGACCTTGCGATCACCGTATGCAGTTCCTGCCTCAACCTCAAGTCAGAACTCTCCTCGTGCACGACAAAATCATGGCCTATATGATGCAGGAGGGCCATGGCGTGCAGGGCGGAGGTGGCATGGCCTGCAGCACTGTGAGCCTCGCTTACAGCAAGGGCTGACAGTGCTTACAAGCCAAGAGGGAACACAGCAGCCCACCGGGTTGCGGCGTATTGCGTGCAGGAGTGCACCACAACCGCACACTCCACCAGAGGGCGTCAACGTGCTTCCCGCCACCCCCACCCGCGAGGAGGGCGCGGGGGAAAAGCCGAACACGTAGTTAAGCTCTTTCTGAACCTCCGGGAAGAAAGGCCCTAGGGAGGGCGCGGCGAAAGCCGTGTCCGTCGCTGAGAACCAATCGTCAAACCGCGAACGACCAGGGGAGGCGGGAATCCGACCCCCGGCCTGGTCGCCGCAGCAGCCCGGAGGAACACGGCAGTCAACCTAGCCTGGGACTCGGTAGAATCCCCGGCGTCAGAAGACGAACCGCTCCGCTGATGTGACGATAGACATCCTAACGACCTCCTGAGCACTAAATGTGATGCAGGGCTCGTGGTAAGACGAACCGGCATCAGCATTCAGAAACTCGACGGTAATACACTAAGAGGAGCCGGTCCTCCGCGGGGATTCACCCGATGGAAAAACCCGGACTGTAACCCCTCAGGTCCCCCATGCTTCTAGCCAATGCAGCCTCGGGAGTGAGTGACCCGCGAGACTGGAAAGGGTAGAGCACAAAGGCAGCCTACAAAACAAATGTAAGCAATGACCAGGCGTAATAATGGGTCTGCCCACGAGAGTGGTCATAACCCAACCACAAACGCTATCTCAACATGCATATTTACAACCCAGACCTATGAGACAGCGATTGTGCCCGTGTCAGAGGAAGTAAGGAAACCATCGTCCCTAAAAGCACACGATCGGAGATGCGTCTTGAGAAAGACACTCTCAACGAGCGTGCTTTGTTGGAAAATTGCTCTTTTAGCGCTGATTTGCCCAGGGAAGGACCGCGGCACAAGCGTGCACTCAAGGGGGGCTCTTCGCTGGAATGCAAAGTTACCGAACAGAGATACAGCCGGCTACGCAGCATTGAGAGACTCCAACGAAGAGTTTCCACCCCAGCTTGCGGGTGAAGCTCCGAAGCAGAAATCTGAATGAGTGGATGCACGCCGCCATCTTATATACCCGTATGTACGGGGGAGTGGCTTGGCATGCAAAATCCACTCGCCAATTTTCATTGGCTTTTTCCAGTTGGCTCAGAGGTGATTGGCCTCCCAAGGGAGACCCCAAATACGTCAGTTATGATGTAACGTCATAGAGAACGACTGAAGGGGAACCTTGGTTAAAGACTGTTTGCTGTTGTTTTGAAACGGTATTGTCTTGTCTGTATGATTTTATCAGAAACGCAAAAAGTATTCAGGGAGTAACCATGCTTTCTTCCAATGCATACAGTCAAAAAAGGCTCCAGAAAATTTTACATCAAGGGAATGTATATACTGAATAATGTAACATTCGCTTTATACTGTTGCTAATACCTCAATACCTCTGTCATACCACTTGTCAATAAAGAAGATTTATTTGTGGGGAGAAAAGTTGTACAAATAATACAGTTTCCAAACAAGTAAAGGTGAAAATTGAAGAGAGAAATCTGCAATTTAGAAGGGGTGAAATTGCAATTTAAAAGAAAATCTAGACAATTTTTTTGTTTGTTTGTTTGTTTTTATTGAGCAAAGTGAGACGCACAGATTGACAGCAACATCTTAACAGTGAATTATACATAAGCTGAAATCAGAAAAAAAAAAAAAAAAAAAAAAACAACAACAACACCGACCAAGCTGTAAATGTATGGATGTGGTAGTTTAAACAGGTACAGATATAAGTTAAATCCATAGTTTCATGAGTTGTTTAATTATTATTAATTCAATTTCTGTGTATTATTTGGTGAGGAAAAATAAAAAAATAGACAAGAGACATTATAGATATAACTGTACTAGGTATTAAATATACATCCATACGATTTATAATAATAATAACATTATAACATAATATAGTATTAGACAGCAGAAAGAGCAACAGATGTGATCATCAATATAATGAGCATTTAAGTATATTCTGTTAAGGCTCAGTCACTTCTTGGTTGAGTGACTTCAAAACATTGCGCCATGTACAATCACTAATGCAGATCTATTTTCATAATCAATATATAGATGGAAACAAATTAAATGAAACTGCCAACTTTTAAAACTGCAGAATAGAATTGAAGTCCTGTTGGAATTATAATAATGTATAATAATTATTATTCATAATAATAATAATAATAATAGTGGTGGAAGTATTGAGTGCAGCAGTGATAATAATAATAGTGATACTAATAATAGTCATAATAGTAAAAATAATACTATAATAGAAAATAATAGAATTATTGCAGATAACCTCATACCCCTCAAGGTCCCACAGCTGCTCTGTCCCCGCCGGCGTGCGCAACCAACAGACCAATTGGCACAGACCCCAACCCTGCCCCGTCCCTTTCCCCTGCCAACGATAAGACCCAACTCCTGTACCAGTGAGTACCTTTGGTCATCACTTTTATCTTGTTTTTATTTATTTTTTTCCCAAAAGGGGTACTGGGCTACCACAACAGGCACCACCAGACCAGACTCCCCCTAGTCTGGGTGTGATCCGATGGATAGCTGTTCATTATTAATATTCTAGTGTCAGGGATCAGGCAGGATTCAGTTGCAGGTTCAGCAATGACTTTTATCAGAGTTAAAGTGCAGGGGAAAATGTGGAACGCTTCAGCGAACAGTTCGTGAACAATAGTCCAATATCCCGGGAGAAGTGGCCGGCGGTTGCCGCGACAGCGGGAGAGACGAAGCCGACGAACCAGGACTCGTTAATCCAAGCGGGCAGATTATAGTCCACAGAAACCTGGACGCACAAGGAGCAGTAGAACAAACTGGCAGCTAGAAGCACAGGAGCCTGAACGAGACGAGACAAGACAAGACAAGACAAGACTCTTTACAATAGTTTTGACAGTCAGAGCAACGGAGTAAACCATAACAGTCTGACGAGAGACAGAGAAACACAGGGAGCTATAAGGGAAGATAATAATGAGCTTAATGAGAACCCGGTGAGAACCGAAGAGCTAACAAGCAAGAACACAAGGGGGGCGGAGAATAACCACGCGGACAACGAGCACATGGTGAGCTGTCAAAACAAAGACACAAAACACAACACAGCACAAACACAACCGCTGAGACACAGGTGATCAAACCCGAGACCCGACATTCTAGTATATAATTGGCTGTAATCCTGATGTTCACTAGTTAGCTCCCCAACCAGAGACACCACATCCAGCTCAGATTATACTCTTATTCAGTAAAAAAATAGTGCAGATGGAGGGAGCAGGCGACCCAAACTAAAAAGTAGATAGTGCCCATGCCGACAAGATACGTCAACCAGGCCCACCGACAGGGACAAAGCAGCCACAACACCCAGAGAGCTGAACCATCAAGTTATGAACCAGGCTAATACATAATACATACATACATAACAGATACATATACATCCACACACATACATACATACATACATATAAACATACACACATAGGTGCATACACACACACACACACACACACATATCAATACTACGACAACCACCACTTCCACCTCTATTAACAATAACAGTAATAATAATAATAATAATGATAATAATAATAATAGTATTGATAATAGTAATAATAAGCAGAATTTATAAGTATCTTACAAAAAGAAATAGGACATCATTATAGTCAGTTATCGTACCTTCAATTACATACTCATATATACACATACATACACAATGTATTCATCTAAAAACAATTGTTGAGCAGTATAGTAAATAACACCCTGCTTTATTCTTATATTGTAATATTGTAAAGGTATTTATATATATCTCATGTGACTTAATAGGGACATCAGCTCACCAGCTAGATTTATTCAATATTTAATGGTAGGAACAGAGGGCTGAAGGTTATATTAAATTTGAATAACTGGTTTTGTATTTTTGATGTGTGTTGTTCTTGAATGATATTGTGACGAGGATTACTGGGCTCATCAGCGTCACCCTGGCTACAAACCAGCTGCACCTGCCCGTCCTCATCACCGGCGATCGGCCACCGCTGCTGGCTCATTACCAGCTCGGCTTTATAAGCCGCATGCTCGCTACAAACAGGCAGTCTGATGACTCGAGCTGAAGTGACGGCTAATCTGATCTCTGTTCTTCTTCCCATTAGAAAGATGATATTAAAGTATATAATTTTGTAAGCATCTTTGCTGAGTTGCTAATTGTGCTAATATGTTTTAAAATTGGGGGAGGTTGTGCAATATCTTTGATTGCAGTTGTAGTTTTAATGGAATTTCTAATCTGTAGATAGTAATAATAGTGTTATTTTCCTAAATTAAATTTCTGCATTAATTCTGTAAATGTAATGAAGGTGTTTCCCAAATTTGTAAATAGATTTTGTTGTTTATTTTTTTTGTGTGTGTGTTAATAACTCTTACGGAGCCAGTTAGTCAGCTCATTCGTGTTCCTTAGTCTAGTCTAGCCTTGTCTTGTCCCTAGTTAACCGAGTCTTGATCCTTCCTTCGTTATAACTTCTTGTCTGTTTTGCTGCCAGCCTATCAGAACTCTCGCCTGTCTATTCAGATTATTCTATTGCCTCACCCTTCGGATAACGTTCGCCGTGGATCAACCCTCGCCTGTGTTACGGACTACTCTTTCGTCTTGCTGTCTATACACCTGTTTGCCATTGTTCTGACCCTGCCAGCTATGACCATGTCTTTGTCAATGTCCTCTAATAAAAGTTCGCAAATGGATCCGCCCGCTTCACGCTTTATTCCTCACACCGTAACAGTAACCAATTAGAAATAAGCTAACATACACAGCCATTTAGACCTACTTAATCAGTTTCATCCAGTATATTAATGTATTATATTACAATGTGAACTCTGATTGAGCGGTTGAGAGGTGCTTATGTTTATGTAATGATCTGCAGTAGTAGCTAAAGAATAAGCACTAGTAGCTAATGAATAAGTACTAGTTCCTAAAGGAAAATATACTAGTAGCATGAAAATAGATAATAGTACATAGGCAGAGAGCATCACTAACTGACAGCCAAAACACAGACTTAAAATCACTCATTTTAAGGTGTATCAGTCACACAGGATTTGTTTTTAGAATATGTGTATACAAATTAATTGTTACTCAAGAGCCGATCCTTACTATACACAAAATACACAAGCTGTGTAGGGTCCCTGAAACACCAGGGGCCCCCTTGCTGTCAAAGATGACACAATTTCATATAATTTCTAATATCACAAAACAAAACCGTGGCAAAACAAGGCAATGAAACAAGAGAAAACGCTTAGTAGAGTCAACACAGCAAAACAATACTTCACAAAGTCAGTTTGTAAATGGCCTCCTTTTATGTCCACCAAACAGGAAGTAACCAACGAGGCAGCAGAGGGAGGGCAACAGTCAGTTCATGAGAAAGGGCTCCCTCTGCTGGCGTGGCGTTACAATAGTATACATCATATATTATCACAATAATGTTCAATAAAAAAATAAAAATAAAAATAACTAAACATTAAATACAATAAAGCAGTAGACAAAAAATGTATAGAGTAAACAAATGTTTCAAACAGATTAAAGTGCAAAGGAATTCTAAAGAACACGTAACAATAAGATCTCGTTAGTTAACCTTAGTTAACACACAAATGTTAACAATGAGCAATAGCTACATTTGTTATTATACTTTGTTAACAAATAAAACTGTTAGTTTGTGTTAGTTGGAATAGTTGTAAATGATACAGTTACAGCTTTTGCTTTAAATGTTGTAATTAACTACGACTAATAAACTAGCAATGACAAATTCTTTGTGACCGAGCTAGGGCATGCTGTAGTCCAGATTAAACTTAAAATGTAAAAAGTTATTGAAAATGAAATGAAATGGAAAATAAATAGCCTATTATTAAGCCTACCCTGACCGCACACGTACATCACGGATACATATATTTGACGTCTGTATTTACCTGCTCATCTGCAGTATGTCTATAGGATGTTTCCTATCAGATGTCAAATAGATGTCTATTAGATGTCAAGTCAAGTCACCTTGGTAACGCTTTAGATTACAACCCGCAAAGAACTACGTAAGTAAACTGAATTTACGGTGTATGTTTCTGCAATTATAGTGTACCTATAAAGTACGTACATGTAGGTATGAGGGAACAATATGTTATATTTGGGTAATAAGGGGATAACAAACCAGATATTGAACCTGCAAAGAACTACTGAATTTATGGTGTACGTTTCTGTAATTATAGTGTACCTATTAGTACGTGTAGGTATACGGGAACAATAGGCTATGTTATGTTTTGGTAATTCGGGAGTAACAACCAGATAAACAACCTGCAAAGAACTGCGTAAGTAAATGGAAGTTACAGTGTATGTTTCGTATTTATATTGTACCTACGTGTAAGTATAAGGGAGCAATATGTTAAGGTGGGTAGTAACGGGGTAGTAAACAGATATACAAATAATTAAAAATAATTTATAATGGATTCATTTAAAAAAAAACTTAACAGGTACCTGTTCTATTAAATCGTAAGTTTGGTGTATCTATACGTAAGCTTTTTTAAATTACTGGGAAATTATACTCTTGTTCCACGTAGTTACAGGGTAATTGTGCCCTCTGCGGGCTGTAAATTAAAGTGGCGACTGTTCCCCTCTTGTTCAACGAAGTTACAGGGTAGGTACAATACATGAACACACAATCTGTGTATTTTAATAATTTTTATAGTCGCTAATCCCACTTCTACCTCTAAACCTAACGTTAACTATGACTGAACAGTAATAAAAATATAAAAAACAGGAAAGTGCAATCACAATCATTTATTTATTGCAAAAAATGTCAACAGCCATACAAAAAAGTAATCCAAATAATGATGCGTTTGCAGCCGCAGTCCTCTCTGGCGGAATACAGTAGGTTTGAGGTGCAGTACATGAGAGCAGAATTTAAATTGTTAATCGCTGAAAATATTATCCAGATTATTGTCTTGATCCACTCCTCGAAGGCGCCCGCGCGTCCAACGCATCTCACCAGAAACACGGCATGTCGTAATCTGTGACGAATGCAGAGAGCCAATGAAAGTCCGATTTTCCTGTCGCAAAATGCACTTTAGCACGGGTCTACGGCTGTTGCTGCTGGACTCGCTGCTGGAGATGGAGATGAAGATCGCCGGACAAAGCCTTGAATTTGGTTCTGGTCCTCGCAAATCGTATGGATTCTGAAGATCTGGGTTACAGCACACAAATAAAATTGTTTAATTTGTAATTATGATGCGTGTTCGTTGTATTTTATGGTTCTGTTGTTAGTTACAGCATGTTAGAGAAAACGCCTTTGTGCTCCACCAAGACAAACGAAGTTAATATTACATGAATGATTAAACGATTGCAGAAATATTATTTATTTTAAGGGTTTACCGTATAGTCATGATAACATTATGT
This sequence comes from Labeo rohita, assembly GCF_022985175.1. NCBI lineage: Eukaryota > Metazoa > Chordata > Actinopteri > Cypriniformes > Cyprinidae > Labeo > Labeo rohita. The sequence goes on from NC_066871.1 coordinate 45,258,325, forward strand.
AGACCTATTCTTGGAAACGAGCTGGCAACAAAAATCACACAGAACAGAATGAAATGTTATAATTTCATATTAAGTAAACGTTAAATGTTTAGATGATGTAAATATGTCAGTATTGTTCATTTATTGTCTGTAAAATGTAAATAAATGTACAGTTTGTAGAACCACATTTTACGTCGCGTTGTTATTGTACCTACCCTGCAACTTCGTTGAACAAGAGGGGAACAATCGCCACTTTAATTTACAGCCCGCAGAGGCACACTTACCCTGTAACTACATGGAACAAGAGTATAATTTCCCAGTAATTTTTAAAAGCTTACGTATAGATACACCAAACGTACGATTTAATAGAATAGGTACCTGTTAAGTTTTTTAAATTAATCCATTATAAATTATTTGTATATCTGTGATAAACGTAACCTATTGTTCCCTTATACTTACACGTAGGTACAATATAAATACGAAACATTCACCGTAACTTTAGTTTATTTACGCAGTTCTTTGCAGGTTGTTTATCTGGTTGTTACTCTCTATTACCAAAACGTAACATATTGTTCCCGTATACCTACACATACGTACTAATAGGTACACTATAATTACAGAAACGTGCAAGGCTTAAAACTGCAGCCACTAGTGTCTGTCGCTAGTGCACATCTTGAGATCAGGGGGGTTGAGGTTTACCTGCACAGCACCTACCAGCTGGCCTCCGTTACACTTGTACACAGTAGATGTTTTCCAGATCAAGTAATCTTTAACAGACATCTTGCAAATGTACGGTATCAGCTGTATGCAAAGTGACCCACATTTGGTTTTCAACCACTGTGTACATTTGATATCTTTTCTCTGGGATGAAAAACAAAACACGTAACACACGGACAATGTACTGCCCAAGCAAAACTACACCGCTTACACAAGACCAAACAAATGCTTTAACAGAAACCCTTAAAATAGATAACATTTCCGCAATCGTTTAACCATTCATGCAATATTTACTTTTTTTTGTCATGGCAACCTGTCAAAATAAAAGAATGGTTTAATGTATAACAGAAATATATTACTCTTGTAATACGTTTGTACAGTATAATGTATGTCTTTATATATTTATATTTCTGGCCAATTTAAATAAAACAATTAAATGATAAAAATAAATATTACAACTACATTACCCAATAATTATAGAAAAAAAATTCTACAATTATTATTAAAACCTTTTTTACAGAATATTCACACAAATTTTCTTCCATGTATTAATTTTAACCTCTGTTTGTTTGTCAAAAAATAAAAGGTTTAATTTTCATTTGATTAAAAATAAAGAAATATTTAATGTGTTAATGTGTTAAATTTAAACACAAAAAGTTCTTAAAAAAAAAAAAAAAACTGAGAGAAACTGAAAAGAAAAAGGTTGTAGGGCCCTATTGTTCAAAATATTGAAATGGAGAGTTTTTGACTTTTTTCACTGAAATAATCAGGATAGGACAATATTTGGTTGCGATACAACCATTTTAAAATTTGTAATCTGAGGGTGCAAAAAATCAAAAATCAAAATCAAAATATTGAGAAAATCACCTTTTAAGTTATCCACATGAAGTTCTTAGCAATGCATATTACTAATCAAAATGAAGTTTTGATATATTTACGGTAGGAAATTTACCTTTATATAACATGATTTTAATGATTTTTGGCATAAAAGAAAAAATGATCATTTTGACCCATACAGTGTATTTTTGGCTATTGCTACAAATATGCTTGTGCTCCTTAAGACTGGTTTTGTGATCCAGGGTCACATTTCTAATATTACTATTTCATATATGGTATAAACCTATATGTTTTATATATATTCTGAGGATGTATATATGTATTAATAATATATTGTCCCATAAGAAAAGACATATGATATCACTTTCTGTGTGGGATAAACAAAGCAGTTACCCAGAACTCAACAAGGCATGACGTCAGCTTCACATTCTTTATAAAACAGATTGGGGTGTTGTTTTGTTTAATTTTGCACTCATTCCACAAAAAAAAAAAGGCCAGGTCAGTAGTACTTAAATAAATGTAGTCATTATACTGCAGCTCATCTATGAACACATACTGTGCTGTAACCGCAAATAATGGAGTTAGATATACATTATGTCAATTTTGAAAACAGTGATACTGAGTGCAGAACTCTACCTAAAATACCAAGTCAAAGCCAGGATGCAGGAAAAGCTCAAAAATGCAGTAAGTATACATTTTCTGAAGTAGAAATAGTGTTGATAATGCTTGGGGAACTGAGAAATGCTACACTATGTTTCAGTCATTGTAACCATTGCTCTCTAAGAACATGCTTACATAAAATGTATTAACACTGAATGTTCATTATATATATATATATATATATATATATATATATATATATATATATATATATATATATATATAATTTATTTTATATCCTGTTTGCCAGGAAGAAGTGGATGTCTGGTGTTGATAGCGATAGCGATGTGTTTCGTTTTGCTCATTTGTGGTGTTCTGCTGGTTTTTGTCATACTGCAACACATCTCCATCACAGCAGACAAAGGCCAGTCCAAGACTTACAAGGACACAATCCAAGTGTTCAATGAGACCATCAACAGATTACAGAACAGTTACTCCGATCTAATGACTAAGAAAGACCAACTGCAGGAAAAATTCAATGTCATGAGTGATGAACTAAACAAAGCTTATCACAAAGGTTAGTACAGATCTGTTTCTGTAATTTCATTTTTCTTCTATCATTGAAATATGCATATGCATTGAAAGTAAAACCTAAAAAACTGTGCGCATAAGGAAGTGATTTTTGTGAGTTTCAGCAAATGCACACAGTCACAGATTGCATGCTTTCCAGCTGAAATAATAAGTATAATAATAGTAATTGAAATAATAACTTGTGATATACAATCTTGCCCATGTTGCCCATCTATGATGTTTGGTGCTGATGGAGATGGTGATGTGTTTCGCTTTGCTCATTTGTGTTGTTCTGCTGGTTTTTGTCATACTGCAACACATCTCCACCACAGCAGAAAACAACCTATCCAAGAACTACAAGGACACAATCCAAGTCTTCAATGAGACCATGAACAGATTACAGGACAGTTGCTCTAATCTAAGGACTAACAAAGACCAACTGCAGGACAAATTCAACATCATGAGTGATGAACTAAAGAAAGCTTATCAAAAAGGTTAGTACAGATCTGTTTCTGTAGTTTAATTAGCCTATTTTTACATATACAGTTTTTAAAAAGTGTGTTTCTATTAGCGTTTCAGTTGAGCTCAGGTTGGTTTTTCATGTCCAGTGTTTCGAAGAACTGGTCTGAGAGCAGGCAGTACTGCAAGGATCGAGGTGCTGATCTGGTCATAATCAAGACTGAAGTCAAACAGGTAAATATTTGTAAGTATCTGTTTATGCATGAGAGCAATCACTTACTCTGTTTTTTTTTTATGCACACAGCATTTCATAACTTCACTTATCAATGTTGATCGTGAGAGGGTGTGGATTGGTTTGACTGACATAAACCAAGAAGGCACAATGCAATGGGTGGATAATTCAACACTGGAAAAAGGGTAAGTACTAAAAAGCACTGCGTAGCGGACTCACACTACAACTCTATATTACGCTGGTTGAGGTGGCCAAATATGGACAGGATTCCAGTAAGAGAATCAGGGATTGGTGAAGAGATTCTTCACAAAGATGCATTTATTGAACAGTCTTTTGGTTGTCATCTGCACCAATTATTCTTTGGCAACTATACTTTTTATCTGTATTAATGGTCTAAAGAAACAATAAAGAAATATAATTACAACCATATTCTGAGAACCATTTAGACAAAAATGAAACTAAAATGAAACAAAAATTATTTTTAAGGGTATAATCACATAATATTTCTTCCATGTTTAAATTTTAATAGCAAAAAACAAAACAAAAAAGTTTGCTTATTTTTCAATAATTTAAAGATAAATAAAATTAATGTTTTATGCCTTTGTTTGATAACCAGAACATTTAAAATACACAACACATAATTTCTGAGGGTAAAAAAAGAGGCTATATGAACATTAAACAGGGCCCTAAACATGTCATTTTTGTTGAACCTTTATTAAATTGATGTGAAATTGTATAAGTTTTATGATTTTAATTAATTAGACATGCTCTTTATACAATTTAATTTACCATTAAAAAGGAGTTGAGAAAATTAAAAACGGGGGGGAAAAAAGAAAAGAAAAAGAAAAAGAAAAAGGAAAAAACGGAATTTGGAAAAAAAAATAAAAGGGAATTTGGGAAAAATAAAATGGATTTTATAGGGCCCTACAATATATATGTATATTTGTATATATATATATATATATATATATATATATATATATATATGTATATGTGTGTGTGTGTTTGTGTGCGCGTGTGTGTGTTTGTGTGTAGTCAAAAAAAAAAAAAACTGAAGAGAAGAAAAAAAAAAAAAAAAAAAAAAAAAAAAACTTTACTTTTATAAATGTGCCTTAGGAACTTAGGCCCCCAAAAAATTGACAGGGAAAAAAAAACAATCGTTGGTGTCAGTCGAAAATATTAAACAAGTTGATCTAATTCTGGATATTTGCAGTTGGTGACGAGATCGAACCGAAAGGGCACTTTAGCGTGCCCCCTGTGCACGCCACTGGATGCGGTGACTATCCACACAGGAAGTGGCACAAGGCGACGAATCATCTGATGCCTCTATCTATCCCGAATCACTGAAACATGCGCATGCGTTGAAAGTGAAACCTAAAAAAACTGTGTGCATAAGGAAGCGATTTTCGCGAGTTTCAGCAAATGTACAAGGTCACACATTGCACGCTTTCCAGCCTAAATCATAATAGTAATTAAAGTAATTGAAATAATAACCCGTGATATAAGATTTTGCTCATATTGCCCATCTAAGTCATTCATCCCACACTACCAACAGGCACGTTATGTAGGCCACACGTCCTGTATTTCGTTTGGGCACCAAGGTGTCACTGTGGCCTTAAAGCCTACCCCTCGCCTACTCTGGCTCGATTGCTATTGCTGAGGTAAACCACGCCCTCCTCATTACCGTACGGACGGAGAAATGTAGAAATAAATAAATGTAGAAATAAATAAATGTGGAAATAAATAAAAAATACGTAAATAAATGCATAAATGTGGAAATAAATAAATGTGTAAATAAAATGAAAAAAAAAATACATGTGGAAATAAAATTATAAATAATTATATATTTTTGCTTTTTACTTTTCTTCGTATTTATATATTTATATTTGCTTTTTTTATATTTATTTGTAGATTTATTTATTTATTTATTTATAATTATGTCAGCTTTGGCATTCCATAGGGTCGATTATAATAGTATCATTATCTCATTTTATGAGATGGCTTTTAGGGGGTTTTGCATCTCAACTCTTCATATGTATAGATAGATAGATAGAGAGAGAGAGAGAGAGAGAGAGAGAGAGAGAGAGAGAGAGAACACGTCGGATGTGGCGCTGGGACGTTTTCAGGAAATTCGAAAGTCGAATGTCATTTTTATGTCAAAATTAGGTTTTCATTAAATTATTATTCTATAACATCTTGTCTATCATCTCTGAAAATATATTGGTGAAATTCACTTGTTTAGTGCAGAAAAATAGCAATTTATTGCAGCAAGCAGAAATGACTGTCTTACTCTTACGTTAAGAACACGCTGCAGAGGTGCTTTCCCTTAACACCACAAAAACACTTAACCTATTAAAATAAACCAAATAACATATTTAGTAAAGGCGTATCATTCTCCGCCAGTCCTGTGTAAACTATGGCAGCTGTTTCACTTTAAAGCCGTTTTTCTCAAAATTCCATTCCTAAAAATCGTCGCTATCAGCCAACTTAAGATAGCCATAACTCTGGTTACATTCAAGCTATATGGTATCAAAACCTAAAAAAGGTAAAATTTCACCATGTGTTGGGTTTTCCTAGATTGCATCATATATATATATATATATATATATATATGAAAATATCACAGCTAGTGTCACAGGAGTAACAAACAAAATAGACGTTATTAAACTGGACACTGGAGAGTTAGACACTGGACCAAGAACTCTGTAACGAAACACTCTTTAAACACACAACAAACGAGGGGAAGACGAGACACACCTGGAATCAAATAGAACACAATCAGTACAGGAAGGATCAAATATGGGCATGGAAATACAGGAGGGAAAACTAGGTCAAAAGGCACATGGGACAGGTGGGAAACAAAACAAAACACAAAGAATAGTCCATAGGCGTGACATTATGCCCCCCACCAGAACGTGTGTCCTCACGCAACATAACATAGAGGGGTGGGAGGGTAGGTGCCGGCAGTACCAGATCCGGGCACCATGGTAGAGCAGGCAACTCGGGGAGCTATTGCATATCAGGGAACTCAGGGAGCCATGGCGGAGCAGGGAGCTCAGGGGGATATAGCGGAACGGCATCCATGGCCTTGGCATTGACCCTCGGCCTAGACCTATAGCCCTCTCTGGGCTGTACTTGGGGACAGAGTCTCTCTATTGGCTTGACTTGGGAACAGGAGTACTCTCTGGGCTGGACAGGGAAACAGAAGCCCTCTCCGGGCTAAACACAGGATCTGGGGCCCTCTCTCGACTCTGGTCTGGGCATGTCTGGTGGTTTGTGAGGTTGCATGCCTGGATATGTGGCTAAGTTCATGTGGCTAATAAAGCTCATCTTTTCAGTCACCACAGACATAAGCAAACCCTGTGTTATCATGCAAGAGTTCCAAGATGTATTTCAAGGGATCACTCACTTCCCAGGTGAATGCACAATACACCTTAACACTGCAGCTGTTCCTGTCGTGTATCCTTCCAGGAGGATTCCCTTCATGCTGCGCAGTCACCTCAAGGAGGAGTTGGACAGCATAGAAAAGGCAGGCATTATTGCTAGTCACTGAGCCCATGGACTGGGTAAATGCTTTGATGGTCATTGAAAAGCCCCACTCTGGAAAACTATGTTTAGACCCCAGAGACTTGAATAAGCCAAAAAAGAGACCACATTAGCCCCTCTGGATGACATCACCCCAAAACTTGCTGGAGTGCAATTCTTTAGCGTACTCGATGTGAACTCTGGATACTAAGTGATCAAGTGATGGATACCGAGTGATCAAACTATCAAGAAGGTACAAATTCCTCCGCTTACCCTTTGCATTGACCTCCACTCAGGATGAGTTTCAAAGAAAGATTGATGAGACTTATGAAGGGCTTAACGGTGTAGCAGCCATTGTAGACAACCCACTCGTCTTTGGAAAAACAAAAGAAGAACATAATGCAAACTTGCACGCTATGCTAATAAGGACTCACGAAAAAGGAGTGCGCCTCAACCCAGAAAAGAGTATTGGCACCCATGGTAAATATGATCAAAGGCGGCTGTGAAAATAAATCTGTATCAATTATCACACAAAGGCTAAATTCAATTAATCATCTATCACAAGGAGTAAAACCAAATAATATAATTCTAATGTGCAGAACAAGACTGTTGAGCTTCACAAAATACAAAGTGGCTGTTAAAAATATAGCTAACACATTGAAAATCCCCACGTCCACCATCAGGGCAATATTTAAGAAGTTCCAATCAACTAAAGATGTTACAAATCTGCCTGGAAGAGGACGCGTGTCTATATCGTCTATATCGTGGTGAGGAGGAGAGTCTGAGTGGCCAAAGACTCTCCAAGGATCACAGCTGAAGAAATGCAGAGATTAGATGATTCTTGGGGTCAGAAAGCCTAAAAAAAAATAAAAAATAAAATAAAAAAATCAAACAGCCCCTACATTCCCACATGTTGTTCAAATGGGTTTCAAGAAGAAGAAGAAGAAGAAGAAGAAGAAGAAGAAGAAGAAGAAGAAGAAAAAAAAACTCCTGGCTCATCCCAAAACAAACTCCAGAATATTCAGCTGTCAGACACGACTGGAATTTCAAATGGGCTTCTATAGTCTGCTGAAACGGTACAAAAGGGGATAAAAAGTAGCCCATGCCCAGGGTTAAATATACTGCCGAATCTTTAATATTGTGGGCTTATTTTTCTGCTGGAGGTCCTGGGCATCCTGGCATCATGGATTCTATCAAATACCAACAGATAAAGAATCTAAACCTGACTGCCTCTGTTAGAAATCGTACAATGGACCATGTTTGGGTCTTCCATCAAGGCAATGATCCAAAACAAACATCAAAATCAACACAAAATTGTGTCACTGAGCATAAAACGAAGCTTCTGCCATGGCTGTCTCAGTTTCCTGACCTGAACCCTGTAGAAAATGAGTGGGGTGAACTGAAGAGAAGGAGCACCAACATGGATCTGAAGGATCTGGAGAGGTTCTGGACGAAGGAATGTTCTCTGATTTCTTGTCAGGTGTTCTCTAAACTCATCAGGCATTATAGGTGGAAACTCAGAACTGGTATCATGGAAAAAGGATGTTACAATAATCAAGTGCCAATAACTGTGGCTAACATAAATTGAAGAAAAACATTTATTTCATAATGTGAGTTTGCCCCCACTTTCCATTGTTTTACTTCAATGAAAGGTTAGAATTTTGTACATTTTTGAATGAAAGATCAAAATGATAAACAATGCAGATTTATTTTCACAGCCACCTTCGCTCATATTTACCAAGTGTGCCAATATCAGTGGGTGGCAGTATATGCGTCCCTGAGGTCAGTTACTTTTGGCACAAGCTATCAGGTGTCAGGTATAAGGTATCAGACCTGATCCAGAAAAGGTCAACGCAGTAAAAGACATGAGTTTCCCAAACAACAGGCTAGAGGTGGAGACCATCCTAGGTATGGCTCAGACTCAAATGAAAGCATTTAAGAAGATGAAAGAACTGATCACAAGAGAACCTGGTCCTGTTCTGTCATATTATGACCATAGCAAAGAGCTCCATGTTTAGGTTGATGTGTCATCAACTTATATCCAAACAACAACAGAGCAAGATCCACAGCCTACCTTTTTGAAGAACAGTGTCAAATCTGGATGGCCTGACATGAGAAAAAAATGCCATTCCTGCCTTTTCGAGTACTGGAATATCAGAGATGAGATTTCAGAGATTAAAGCACTTTTGTTCAAAGGTGAGAAAAACCACATTGTTAGCCAGAAATGCTAGAGCGCATACACACTAGACACATGGGAATTGAGAGGAGTATGCAAAGAGCCAGAGACATTTTATTTTGGCCAGGAATGAACAAACATATTGAGGAAATGGTAGAGAGATCCATTACTTGCTTAGAGCACTGAAAATCTAACCCAAGAGAGCTTATGATCTCCCACCAGATCCCAGAGTTCATGTGGAATGGAGATGACTATTTGGTAGCTTTTGACTACTACAGCAGATTCTTTGAGTTGGAAAGACTTCGGTTAACCACATCAACAGTAGTGATCCATAAGCTGAAGGCCATATTCACCAGCCACGGCGTACCTGAAAAAATAATTTCGGATAATGGTCCGCAATACAGCTTGTATGACTTCAAAGACTTTGCAGTTCAGTGGGACTTTGTGCATGTGACATCTAGGCTTCACTATCCACAAAGCAATGGTCCCGCTGAAAAAAATACATGCTGAAAAGAGTGACCCGTATCTTAGCTTATTGGAAGAGAGGAATACCCTGTTGATATATTTAAGTCGGCATCGCAGTTGCTAATGAGTATGCATTTCTGCTCCATTCTACCTACATCCAGAAAGCAGCTGCAACCCCAGCTAGCTGAAACTTGTGATTGCTGTAAGGATCCATCCACTGGCCCAAACGCGGAGTCCAGTTGTCTGGTTGAAGGTTTAATGCATGTTCGGTCTTTTCACAGCGCTTCTGCAAAGTTTGCTTAATTTATCAGGATTTAGTTTCATTTTTAATTTAGCTCCATGTTTAATCTGACTCCAATTTCATATGATCGTTAGAATTTAAGTGTTTAATTTAGGCTGATCACAAATATCAGTTATGCATTAATTTAGATATCTGATCATTTCGGACTCGCTATACTTTCAATTATTCGTTCATTGGGGACCCGATGCTGCTCAGAGTCTGACGTCGGCCGATTACGCCGATCTCACGATCACAAAACGCCAGTCTGATGCTGAGTCAGAGGTATGTAGGTGACTAAATACCCTTTTTGACAGCCGCCTACTGCTTGCCTTCACAAAAAGTGTAGTTTACTTTAGTCTCTTCCCGTACAACTTGCTAACATCAGTGATAGACAGAAATCAGGAGGTCTCAGATGATGTGCCTACTGTTCCACTCAATCCTGAGCCTGCAGTTTGCTCTATCCTGGTCGTAATTTGCGGTAGCACCAGCCTCCTCACAATCTACTGGAAATAATGATTTCAGAAGAGTCTAAAATGAATCAAATATAATGTTTTATTTGTCAGGTAAAAATGTATCACGCCAATTCCACAATTAAACAATGAAAATCCAATTCAGAATTAAATTCAGTTCCAATTCAAATAAATACAGAACATCAATTACTCCAAGATAAATCTAAGAGTGGGAGATGCATACCTGACTTCAGAGAGACACACAGCAGCATGTGAGAGCTTTGGAGGCAAAGCTCCAGAGACTCTCACACACAGTGTGGGGGTTCTTCTGAATACAGAATCCCCCCATAATGTTTTGTCACTTCGCTTATATACCCAGACCAAAACAAACAAATCCTCCAATCAGTTGTAAAAACATAAAAGACCTTTTGGTTTGTCAGGAGATCTCATGACCCAGGGTCACACCTGCCTGGAGATTCTCACCCGACCCTAAGGGGAAAACACACCCCTCAGCAGCAAAACACAATTCTACACAAGTGTTCAGTCTTCCTCATAATATAAGAGACTGCTGTGAAATTGAGACCATTTTACCAATCGCACTGAGACCTTTAGAACGATACCAAACGTGAAAGGGAAAATTCGACATATTCACAAAATGTAACACATGTAGTATATGGACATTCTTAGTGACTTTCAGTGGAATCTCTTGGGGGAAAGGAGTGAGATGCAGGGAGGGGAGAGGAGAGGGAGGAAGGGGGTTGTAAATGAGCAATAGAGGTGGTGTTGTTTGCCCTCTTTGAAGATCTCTTCTCCAGATTAGTTTTATTGTTTTGTTGCATGGCATCTGTTTTTATCAGAGTTCCTGGACTTTAAATTCATGAGGAAATAATTTCACATCTTACATTGCTAAAAAGAAGCAAAAACAAAGCAAAACAGATATAGTACTATGATCGCAATGCACAAACATTGCCAACACTGGCTCAAAGAGACAATGTTAGTTCGATGGATGCTTGCCACAGTTTTGCAGCATGTGAGCCAGCACTTGGGGACATAGTCGCTAATACACCTTTGAACACAGAAGGGCAGAAAGAGAACACTTGCCTCAGTGTACAGGTTCTGGTTGCATGGTGAAATCTAGAGACATGCTTGACTTGTGAAGAGTTAAAAAGAGAGAGAGGTGTAAAGGCCTCTAACAATTTGTAAGATGTTAACCCTCTAAGCGCCAAAGTCGCAAAATTGCGACAAGACGTCATACTCATTAAAACAGACTGTAGTTTCTAATATGGTGTAATATCTCATTTGTATTCCCTACCACTAGATGGCAGACATGTAGTACTTTGATTCTAGACCAAATTTACGTCATGTTCCTATTCAAAGTATTTGAGGAAATAGCAAAGCAAGTGAACTATCGTATCTCTGATGCGGAAGCAGTTCAGTTCATAGCGTGCGAGTGAATTGTGAGATTTGTGAGAGAAAATCGCCAAATAAAAAGTAAAAAGTTGTACTGTAAGGATGTGTTGCACATGTTATTCGCCGATTCTGACTCTGAAGGGGAATATTTGTCTTTTGGAAATGACGATCGGTCGTCTAATGATCGCGCATCTCCCGGTACATCTTTACAGCGCAATGGTGCTGCCGTCAAAGCGAAAGTGTTCATGAAGCACAAAAAAAGCAATCATTTCGACACTTTGCCCAACGGGGAAGGGGGTGGCAAGGGGTGAACGTGGGGCTGGAAGTAGCAGCAGCTCTCTGGATTCAGCGGCGCTGGATCCAGCACTCCACAGAGGTGGGAGTGGCCGCGCTGTGCGTGCGAGAGCCGGGAGACGTGGTAGAGGCAGCGGGGTGATCTGGATCATGCGTTTTACTACTGTATATTATAGTAATATAGTAATAATGTAGTACTTTCTCGTGTTTTATTGTTGCTTTCCTCTTTTCTGATCACTTGGAATGAGGATAAAAAGACAAAAAAAAAAAAAAAACACATGCAAATAAGTTCAAATGGTTTCCTCTTTTCTGATCATTTGGAAAGAGGATAAAAAGACCAAAAATCACATGCAAATAAGTTCAAACATCCATTCAATATCTATTATTTCCTGAATATTACTGATGACCTGATCAAAAAGTAGGCTACTGTTCACATACGTTTTACTACTAGTATAGTAATACAGGTCCTTTTCAAAAAATTAGCATATTGTGATAAAGTTCATTATTTTCTGTAATGTACTGATAAACATTAGACTTTCATATATTTTAGATTCATTACACACAACTGAAGTAGTTTCAAGCCTTTTATTGTTTTAATATTGATGATTTTGGCATACAGCTCATGAAAACCCAAAATTCCTATCTCAAAAAATTAGCATATCATGAAAAGGTTCTCTAAACGAGCTATTAACCTAATCATCTAAATCAACTAATTAACTCTAAACACCTGCAAAAGATTCCTGAGGCTTTTAAAAACTCCCAGCCTGGTTCATTACTCAAAACCGCAATCATGGGTAAGACTGCCAACCTGACTGCTGTCCAGAAGGCCATCATTGACACCCTCAAGAAAGAGGGTAAGACACAGAAAGAAATTTCTGAATGAATAGGCTGTTCCCAGAGTGCTGTATCAAGGCACCTCAGTGGGAAGTCTGTGGGAAGGAAAAAGTGTGGCAGAAAACGCTGCACAACGAGAAGAGGTGACCGGACCCTGAGGAAGATTGTGGAGAAGGACCGATTCCAGACCTTGGGGGACCTGCGGAAGCAGTGGACTGAGTCTGGAGTAGAAACATCCAGAGCCACCGTGTACAGGCGTGTGCAGGAAATGGGCTACAGGTGCCGCATTCCCCAGGTCAAGCCACTTTTGAACCAGAAACAGCGCCAGAAGCGCCTGACCTGGGCTACAGAGAAGCAGCACTGGACTGTTGCTCAGTGGTCCAAAGTACTTTTTTCGGATGAAAGCAAATTTTGCATGTCATTTGGAAATCAAGGTGCCAGAGTCTGGAGGAAGACTGGGGAGAGGGAAATGCCAAAATGCCTGAAGTCCAGTATCAAGTACCCACAGTCAGTGATGGTCTGGGGTGCCATGTCAGCTGCGGTCAATGCAGCTAGCTATCAGGAGATTTTGGAGCACTTCATGCTTCCATCTGCTGAAAATCTTTATGGAGATGAAGATTTCATTTTTCAGCACGACCTGGCACCTGCTCACAGTGCCAAAACCACTGGTAAATGGTTTACTGACCATGGTATTACTGTGCTCAATTGGCCTGCCAACTCTCCTGACCTGAACCCCATAGAGAATCTGTGGGATATTGTGAAGAGAAAGTTGAGAGACGCAAGACCCAACACTCTGGATGAGCTTAAGGCCGCTATCGAAGCATCCTGGTCCTCCATAACACCTCAGCAGTGCCACAGGCTGATTGCCTCCATGCCACGCCGCATTGAAGCAGTCATTTCTGCAAAAGGATTCCCGACCAAGTATTGAGTGCATAACTGAACATAATTATTTGAAGGTTGACTTTTTTTGTATTAAAAACACTTTTCTTTTATTGGTCGGATGAAATATGCTAATTTTTTGAGATAGGAATTTTGGGTTTTCATGAGCTGTATGCCAAAATCATCAATATTAAAACAATAAAAGGCTTGAAACTACTTCAGTTGTGTGTAATGAATCTAAAATATATGAAAGTCTAATGTTTATCAGTACATTACAGAAAATAATGAACTTTATCACAATATGCAAATTTTTTGAAAAGGACCTGTATAGTAATAATTTTGTGCTTTCTCCTGTGTTATTGTTGGTTTCCTATTTTCTGATAATTTGGAATGAGGATAAAAAGACAAAAACAACAACAACAACAAAAAAAAAACATGCAAATAAGTTCAAACATCAATTCAATATCTACTATTTCCTAAATATTGTGAAATTCAAGATGGCCGCCCATCATGACGTCATAATATGCAAATTAGATTAGTATATTTACACCCCACATAAACTTTTGGTCATGCCCAACATTTGTGTAATTTACAGCAGACCTCTATCTTTAAGCCCTTTCAAGCCACAAGCTTTTGAAATCTTAATGTCAAAATTCAGCATTTTTCAAAAAAAACCCTGGCGCCTAAAGGGTTAAAACCAAATTTTGTGTTATTTCTGGTGTTATTCATGCTGTTGTCCGTTTGAATGTTCTACATACCATCGGTCACAATACTTAGTAGCTATTTAAAAGTATTGAGCAGTTAATGTAAGCAGTTAATTTGCCAGCGTGATTTTGGTTTTTGTAATTAGGAGAGAAAATTGTTCACTTGTTCTGTAAGTGCAATGTGGATCATTCGTACCCTCTTGATATGACATTATATATTTATGTATGTGTAAGGCCTGCCATATACTGCATAAAGAACACTATACTTCATAAAAAAGGGGGATGTAATATTATTAGCCCATGTGTATGCTGATTTGAATGTTGAACGTTAATTAGCTGTTGGCCCTGTGTGTGTGTACAGTGTACAGTGTTGCGCATTATAGCCAATCACACATGTTAGAATGCAGTGGCCAATCAGAGGCGTTCAGAACAGTTATTGCTAAAACCTGGAGTTTTGTTCAGATTTAACTCACAAATTCCCTCATCATAAGCAACAAAGGGCAGATGTACGAACTAAGTAAGAGATTTATTTATTATAAAGTGTACGGACAGCTTCATTGATTATAAGAGGAGTTATGAGTGCTTAAACACTAGCTAGACTGACTGTGCTCATTTAGAGTGCGTTCTTTTATTGCGTGATTTAGTCTAATAAAATACATTTTCCCAAAATTCAGGATATGGGGGCAGAAATTTCGCCAACACAAAATCATTCCAAACATCTCTAAACGACATGACGGTGTTTCGTTCCTGAATGAATCAACCATTTAAATGATTTGGTTCAATCGCAATGACACTTATTAACTGTGACTTAATGACACCTACTGGCCGATGTAATTGCACATTTAAAGTACCTTTTCATTTTTTAAAGGGGTCATCGGATGCTAAGTTCACTTTTTCATGTTGTTTGAACATTAATGTGTTGTTGGCAGTGTATGTACACATCTACCCTATAATGATAAAAATCCATGCAGTGGTTTTTAATTAATCTGTAAAAATAATATTCCCTTTTTCAAATCGAGCCATTCTCAGATGCCTGTCGGTGAGAATTGTTAATCAAAGTATATTAGAGACTTTTCATTAAGACCCTGAAGAATCATGTCAACTTGTGGAAAATGGGCATCCGATGACCCCTTTCAGCATTCAGCGTTTTAGGATTATTAAAATATTAAAACATTTTTCATGCATTCATGTCCCGCATTAAACAGTGAGTAAATGCATCTACATGCAAATCCAGATGCAGTGTTTGTTTCCTCTATATTGAAAAGATGATAACAGCGCTTCACGGCTGATGTGTGACACGCATAACAGTGCAGTAAATGGTAAAACATTGTGCTACAAATTAGTGTGTATAGTAATACGTTAATAAATGTAAAATAATTTGAATACAAATACCAGTTTATAAGTTTATTAGGCTAAATAGGAGATTGCTGACACTGCCTCAAACACAAGTTCACGCCAGCTCTTGCATTAAATTATATATATACACTACCGTTCAAAAGTTTGGGGTCAGTAAGACTTGTAATAGTCTTTAAAGAAGTCTCTTATGCTCATTAAGGCTGCATTTATTTGATTAAAAATATAGAAAAAAAAAAACAGTAATATTGCAAAATGTTTTTACAATATAAAATAATGTTTTTTTATTTTAACATACTTTAAAATAGAATTTATTCCTGTGATGAACAGCTGAATTTTTACTGTTACTCCAGTCTTAAGTGTCACATGATCCTTCAGAAATCATTCTAATATGCGGATTTATTATTAGAATGACAAACAGCTGTGCTGCCAAATATTTTTTGAACCTGTGATTTTTTTTTTCAGGATTCTTTCATGAATAACAAGTTTAAAAAGTACAGTGTTTATTCAAAATATAAATATTTTATAACAATGTAAATTATTTATTATTAACTTTTAATAAACTTTTAATTATTAACTTAATACATCCTTGGTGAATAAAAGTATTAATTTCTTAAAAAAAAAAAAAAAAAAAACAATAAAAATGTACTGACCCCAAACTTTTGAACAGTAGTGTATATATATATATATATAATTTCCATGGATCTAGTCTTCGCATCTGTTTATTTTATATTTGAATCAGGTCTCCTCGGGATGACGCTGTCACAAAAACAGGGTCCTAGAAATGCGGCCCTAGAACTCCGTTGGGCAGGAACATAATATTGTAGATGTCTGACACTACACTGCATGCTCCTAGAATCTGTTTTAAAAAAAATACTGCCATCGAAACAAAAACATAATTATAATACATAATGATTCAAATTTTGATGCATGTTATTCAGGTTTTGGCAGGCAACTGAACCAAATAATGACCGTGGAAATGAGGACTGCGTTGAACTGGCATCTTCACTTCCTCCCCTGAACAACTGGAATGATCTTCCATGCTCGATTAACCTAAAAGCGATTTGTGAGAAATAGGGTTCACCCCATCTTTTTGTGTTTTTTTTTTTTCTTTTTTTTTTCTTCTTTTATTATTTTATAAAATCACAATGTTATTAACACATTTCGGTCTGCAGTTTCTGACTTTTAAAATAGTGTGCTACTTTCATTTTATATAAACTACTTTTGAATTTTGTTTTATAAATGTATGTAATGCAGAACATTAAGAGTGGATATTCAGCTGAAAGGACATGTAAAATTGTGATTATTTTCTTATTGCTTTAAAAATCTCACAACATCCAGTTTCTCACAATGTGAATTAGGTTCATTTGTGATGCTAGATTTCTGATGTGTTTATGTCTTGCCATCACAATCAGCTCTATGTTAATACTGATGTTAAGCTTATTCTACATTTTATAATGCATCTCAAGTGCTGAGATGAATCTGCAGAAGTCTAAAGTGTCCCAGAATACAATTATTCTGATATTGAGTGTCTGTGAAACTGCTTTTGAATTTAATTGCTTTCTCTTTGCAATGAAATGGTCAAATACTGTTATAACGATAGTAAATAAACCCACAGAATTTAGTTTTATTTTATTTTATATGTGTGTCTGTTTTGTTGCACTTGATGCATGGCTATGGAAAGACCAAGATAACAGGTAATTTTCTAGCTTTTATGAAAAAAAAAAAAAAAAAAAAAAAAAAATGATCAGGTGATGATGATATTACTATTGTTACAGATCTGGTCGGTGAGCCGCGGACCGCTCACCACCAGATGTCGCGCTCACTCTTTGTACACACGGACTGTTGCACTACACCCCGGACTACATTCCCCATCAGCCATTGCACTTCACCCGCGTCCAATCAGAGACAGTATAAAAGCCCCGGTCTTCTTGTCACACGCTGCCGAGTATTGAATTGTTCTTTAGCATTCTTACAAAGCGTTCCTTGTTTCCTGTGTCTAGTTTTCTTGTTTAGCCTTGTTGTTTCGTTTTGTCAGTCTCGCCACCTGCCTTTGATTCCCCTCGCCTGTCTTCTCGGATTACTATTTGCCTAGCCCTTCACGGATAACGTTCGCCGCTGGATTGACCCTCACCTGTCACGGATTACTCTTGTCTCGCCGTCCATACACCTGTCTGCCGTTGTTTGACCCTGCCTGCCTGACCATGTCTATGTTTCGTCCCTACAATAAAAGTTTGCATTTGGATCCGCTCGTCTCTCGTCTCGCTCCCTCTGTTACAACTATCATGTAGTGACTTAATTCTCTGATCTCATTCAGAGTCTGCACTCTGATTATATGCTTGGTATGTAGTTTAATGGTATTTTCCCTTATTGACCAAGAACATTTTTTGGGCTCTGGGCTTACCTACACTTTTCTTTGATTTTCTAACCAATTCTAGCAGTCAGCATCAAGTCTCATATACCATTTTAAACAGGAGAACTTTAGTTTCAGTCTAGCTCATTTAAAGTCCCAATTACATGGATAAAATTTCCAGATTGTCATCCGGATGCAAAACTCACTTTTACATGTTGTTTGGACATAAATGTGTGTTGGCAGTGTGTGTACACAACCACTCTATAATGATAAAAATCCACCCAGTGGTATTTTTTAAATCTTTATGAGTAATAGCCCCTATTTCAAATCAAGCCATTCTCAGCATCTTGTCTATGTGTCACAAAAACCCAGACTGCTCCCATGATAGTTGATTGACATGACCACCCTACTGAAAAAAACTAGCATACTTAAGTGTAATTTATTCATATGCACTAAATATATTTGTGGCACACTATAAATTGGTATACTTAAAGTCTGTTAAATTGGAACAACTAATTTTGTATTAAATGCATTTAAGTTGTGCAAAAGCAGAGCTGAAGTTTAACTTAAGTTGTATTAAATATAGTTGTTTGTGCTAAAGTGAAACTATTTCAAGTATACTTGAGTACGATTTAAATATCCACTATTGTATTTAAGTTTTGAAATGCAGAATTCGCTCAGCATAAACTTCAAATGCATTTTGGTGACATAAGAATTGCAATTCAATTACACTGTAAGTGTGTTGAACATACATTAATATTATACTAGTAACAAACTTAAGTTATACTATCGTTTACTTTTAGTGACTTATAACACATTGCAATGGCATTTCAAGAACACTTGAAGTGTGCTAATGGCTCCACTATTGCGTGCTTCTAATACAATTCAAACCGGATTTGAACCTGTGTCGCTGCCACACAAGAGCACTCACTTCATCAGCTGCACTACCAAAGCAGACATGTATTGTGTTAAACTGCAGTCACTTTGTGGTTTTAATGAATTGTTGGCCTTCTGGAAAGTATGTTCATTTACTGTATATGTACACTGTTTATACAAAATTTCCTGTATTTTTATAGTAAGGTACTGGCAGCAAGGTTGCCAGCAAGTTACTGTAATTTGTTTTACAGCAATGTACTGTAATGCAGCTTTACAGTATGTAGAACAATGTACTGTAAAACTAAAAACAATATTGTACTGTATTATAACAGTACTTTGTAATTTTGTTTCTACTGTAATTTGCTATGGTGTTATTATTAATGTGTATTGTGTAGTTGGAATAGTACATACAAATAGCTAGTAAATTGTGATACTACTATAACTCAGAATAACATTACAAATCAAAAGACAATTCAAACATATTTACAAAAGTATTTTTATTACAACATTTCAAAACATTTTAGTATGGTGTTTAGTACAGTGCATCAACAATTTACAGCTATGAAAGCATTTTTGTTTAGTGATAGTTGTTCACGAGTCCTTTGTCCTGAACAGTTAAACTGCCTGCTGTTAACAGTTCAGGTAACAGCACAGTATTAAGAAGTGTATGAAAGTGAAAGTGTATGAAAACTTTTGAATGTGGTCATTTTTATAAATGTAAGTATTATTTTCTCATGTGGACCATATTTAAACATCTTTTATTTGAAATATCTTATTCAGGTCAGTACTAAATAAAAACAACATGCATTTTGTATGATAAGCCCTCTTACTGTGGTAAAACAATTAACATTCTGCAAGATGTATATAAACTTTTGACTTCGACTGTAAATAAAAATTTAATTACTTTAAATAATACTTACAAAAATGTGCCTTGTGATAGCATTGCCCTTCCCAGGGTGCAAAGACAAGTGGACCACACTGTAGAGCTGCAAGAAATCAAATAAATTTGATTAAATAATTTGTTGACCATGTATAGACTAAAGTCACATAGACTATTGCCTGTACATGTGTATTTCATACACTCCAACACTACATCAGAGTTAGTAAAACAACATATTATTATGTTAGACATTGCTGGAGATTTTGGTATGCATTTTACTTGTTTTTGTTGAAAAGTAATTGTCCACTAATATTTTTATTATCATATTTTTTTTATCAATCCCAATGCTACAGAACTGGTCTCCCACCTAAATAATGTTAGTGAACAAGTTAAACTGTATTTCTCAACCATGTTTAAGTAAGCGACTATGTCCAGTATTAACCTCGACCGTGAAGCGTATTGCAAATACAATTTTTTTTTTTTTTTTTTTTTTGCACACAGTAAATGTATTAAAAAGTGCTCGTGTTTGTCACTGAGAAGCTGGAATTGGACAACAGTATTAAAGGAATCCTCAGAGAGATAAATTGTTTTATCATAATATATATACCTTTTGTGTAAACTAAACTGCTCGTTTATCGATCTTCTCAAACCTAACAGACTCCATTGACAAACACGGTCATTTTACCTCACATCCATAGTAAAGCAAGCTTCGTTCAAAGTTGACAGAAACAAAATAAAACTCATCAAAATGGTCTCGGTTTGTGTTTCCACAGTTCCAACAAGCATCAACTCTAGTTTTGGTCTAAACAAACCATAAGCTAATTCACTAGATGTGAAAAGTGCAGCGGGTGAAAGAGTGCGTAACTCACAGAGTTTTGACCGCAGCTTTGAGGGAGTAAATTAGATTATAACGTTCGCGGCTAAACTAACACGTACACTGTATGATAAAAACATGATAATCAAATAAACTTACAGAACTTGCAGAAATCCGTCGTTCTGCTTCTCTCTCCTGTCAGCAACAGCTTCTGTCGGTGTGATGTGACGACAGGTGGCGCGCTATTTACAGCAGTCCTGTATTATTGCCTGGCGTATTGCAGTCAGGCTACAGCAAGGTTACAGCAACACTAAAATATAGTGTAAAATATTCCCGCCAAGTCAAAATTTCCCAGAATGCAATCTAAAAATACAGTATTTTACTGTAATGTGTGAGTGTGGTATTTTACTGTAGGTTTTTACAGTACTATGCTGCTAAATCTACAGCGATTTCTAACAGTGTACTCAATACTTGGTAGGGGCTCCTTTTGCTTTAATTACTGCCTCAATTCGGCGTGGCATGGAGGTGATCAGTCTGTGGCACTGCTGAGGTGGTATGGAAGCCCAGGTTTCTTTGACAGTGGCCTTCAGCTCATCTGCATTTTTTGGTTTCTTGTTTCTCATTTTCCTCTTTACAATACCCCATAAATTCTCTATGGGGTTCAGGTCTGGTGAGTTTGCTGGCCAGTCAAGCACACCAACACCATGGTCGTTTAACCAACTTTTGGTGCTTTTGGCAGTGTGGTGAGGTGCCAAATCCTGCTGGAAAATTAAATCAGCAGTTTTAAAAAGCTGGTCAGCAGAAGAAAGCATGAAGTGCTCTAAAATTTCTTGGTAAAGGGGTGCAGTGACTTTGGTTTTCAAAAAACACAGTGGACCGACACCAGCAGATGACATTGCACCCCAGTTCATCACAGACTGTGGAAACGTAACACTGGACTTCAAGCAACTTGGGCTATGAGCTTCTCCACCCTTCCTCCAGACTCTAGGACTGGCTTAGCAAGAGGAATACAACAACTGTAGCCAAATTCCTTGACATGTCTGTGTCCTTGTGAAGTTCACCCAAATTCTTGAATCGATTTTGTTTGACAAGCCTCTCAAGGCTGCGGTTCTCTCGGTTGGTTGTGCATCTTTTTCTTCCGCACCTTTTCCTTCCACTCAACTTTCTGTTAACATGCTTGGATACAGCACTCTGTGAACAGCCAGCTTCTTTGGCAATGAATGTTTGTGGTTTACCCTCCTTGTGAAGGGTGTCAATGATTGTCTTCTGGACAACTGTCAGATCAGCAGTCTTCCCCATGATTGTGTAGCCTAATGAACCAAACTGAGAGACCATTTTGAAGGCTCAGGAAACCTTTGCAGGTGTTTTGAGTTGATTAGCTGATTGGCATGTCACCATATTCTAATTTGTTGAGTGAATTGGTGGGTTTTTGTTAAATGTGAGCCAAAATCATCACAATTAAAAGAACCAAAGACTTAAACTACTTCAGCCTGTGTGCATTGAATTTAATACACAAGTTTCACATTTTTTTTTTAAGTTGAATTACTAAAATAAATGAACTTTTCCATGACATTCTAATTTATTGAGATGCACCTCTCTCTCTCTCTCTCTCTCTCTCTATATATATATATATATATATATATATATATACAGTAATGTGAAAAAGTTAGGACACCCTATTGAATTCCATGGTTTTCTGTATCAGTACATCACTAAAAAAAAAAAAAAAAAACTAGTCCTTGGTTGGTCTTAAAATTTTGAAAATAAAACCTC
Source organism: Labeo rohita (assembly GCF_022985175.1). Lineage (NCBI taxonomy): Eukaryota > Metazoa > Chordata > Actinopteri > Cypriniformes > Cyprinidae > Labeo > Labeo rohita. The sequence goes on from NC_066871.1 coordinate 45,280,784, forward strand.
AGATTAACAACAACACATGCCAAATTGTACCGTGTCATTATTTACTGACCAAAAATAAAGCCAAAATAGAAAAGCCATGTGTGACAAAGTTAGGACACCTAGGACATTGGAATTAAGAGGGTGTAACGCCACTCCAGCAGAGGGAGCCCTTGCCCATGTACTGTCTGTTACCGTTCCCTCTGCTGCTTCTTTGGTGACTTGAAACAAAAGCAAAGACCATGGAAATAATACAATGAATCAAGGAAAACGCTTGATAAAGTCCACACAGGCAAAACAATGCTTCGCAACCTCCTGTTTGGCATGGCCCTCCTTAAATGGCTGCCAAACAGGAGGTTGCGAAGTATTGTTTTACCTGTGTGGACTCTACCAAGCGTTTTCCTTGATTCATTGTATTATTTTCATGGTCTTTGTTTTTGTTTCATAGTCATAGTTTTACCTTGTTTCATTGCCATAGTTTTATCTTGTTCCATTGCCTTGTTTCTTTGATACTTTGGACTCCTGTCTGGTATTTTGACCTTCTGCCTGTTTATTGGATTACGCGTTTTTGTCTTGCCCGGGATGTTACTGTTTGCTGGTGTCTGACCCTGCCTGTCTTGACCACGATCTGTAAAATAAAGCTCACACTTGGATCTATCCACGCTTTTGACGAGTCCCGTTACAGAATACTTCACCACCCACAGATCCAGCAGCTTATGGAATACAGATCAACCATGGATCCAGCATCACGCCTTTTTCATCTTCGCCAAGGTAACCGGCCTATTGAAGATTATGTCATGGACTTCTGTGAACTCTGTCACTTAGTAGGCTTTAATGACGTGGCACTAAAGGACATTTTTCATTTTGGCTTAAAACAAGAAATTGCACTTTTTGTGCTGCGTCAGATCCCTGTACCTGTCATGGCCGCCCTCCCAGAGCCAGTTCACAAGATGGCCGTCCTCCCAGAGCCAGTTCACAAGATGGCCGCCATCCCCAAGACAGTTCACAAGATGGCCGCCATCCCCAAGACTGTTCACAAGATGACCGCCCCATCTGAGTCCCCGGCCAAGATGGCTGCCACACCTGAGCCTCACCATGCCAAGGTCATCTCATCCGAATCTCGTTCCGTCATGTCTGCCATACCCCAAGCAAGTCAAGTGATGGGTGATCCTTTGGTGTCAAGTCAAGTCAGGGCTGCATTGTCCATGCCAAGTCAAGTTACAGCTGTTTTTCCTGTGTCAAGTCAAGTTACAGCTGTGTTTTCTATGTTAAGTCAAGCCACAGCTGATCTTCATGAGCTAAGTCAAGTCACAGCTGATCTTCACGATCCGAGTCAAGTCACAGCTGGTCCTCATGAGCCAAGTCAAGTCACGGTAGATCCTCCTGTGTCAAGTCAAGCCACGGCAGACCTCCCTGAGTCAAGTCAAGTCATGGCAGACCTTCCTGAGTCAAGTCAAGACACAGGTGCTCTCCTAACAGAGCCTCGCCAAGCCAAGGCCGTCATGCCAGAGCCACGCCAGGTCCCATCTGACCTTCTAAAGCCACGTCACATCGCAGCTGTTCAGCCAGAGCCTCGTCACGTCTCAGCTGACCTCCTAGAGCCTTGTCACATCTCAGCTGATCGTCTAGAGCCTCGTCATGTCTCAGCTGACATCCCAGAGCTTCGTCATGCCTCAGCCGTCCTTCCAAAGCCTCGCCAGGTCTCATCTCATCTCCCAAGCCACGCAGAGCCCACACTCCCAAACCACGCAGTCTTGACGCTCTCTAACCTAACAGCCTCCACACCCTCAAGCCCGGCAGGCATCCCACTGTCTACTGTGCTGCCTGTAATGGCGGTCGCCATTTTGAGCGTGTGGGCTGCACACAGCACTTCAGAGGCCTCTCCTGTCCAGAAATTTGCGCCAATGCCTCCAGAGGTGTCAGCCTATGCCACCTGGGCTCCCTGCTTTGCCTGCCTCGCCATGGCTCTCTGCTTTGCCTGCCCTGCCATGGCTCCTTGCTCTGCCTGCCCCGCCATGGCTTCAGGGTCCTCAGAATCTAACATGGTGGACTTCTACGCCAGTATTTCACTGTCTGCCACTGCTCCACGGCCCAAGTCCTCCAGGGTTCCACTGTCTGCCACTGCTCCACAGCACAGGTCCTCCATTGTTCACTGTCTGTCACTGCTCCATGACCCAGGCCCACCTCCTCTGCATGGACCTGGCCCTCCGTCCCACCCCCTGTTTTGCCTCTGTTCCTCCTCCCTCCTGGACTGTTGTTGCTTGAGGGCCAAGAGTCGCTCCTAGAGGGGGGGATTTTGTAAGCAAAATTTTGCACCAGCAAATCTACAACAGAATGGCTGAAAAGAAAAGAATCAAGGTGTTGCAATAGCCCAGTCAATGTCCAGAGCTCATCCTGACTCACATGCTGTGGTGAGAGCTGTGCATAAGCAAATGCCCACAAAACCTCAATAAACTGGAGGAACACTGAAAAGAAGAGTGGCCCAAATTCCTCCAGAATGATGTGAGAGACTGACAAAGTCACACAGAAAATAAATGCTTTAAGTTATTGTTGCTAAAAGTAGATCTACAGGCAATTGACTCATAGGGTGTCCTAACTTTGGCCTTTTCCTCTTGGCTGTATTTTTCTTAAATAAATAATGACACTGTGTGATATGTCATGTGATGATGTTTATCTGAGGACTTATTTTCAAAATTTTGAGACCTGCCAAGGACCAGATAATTTTTTATTATGTCCTGATACAGAAAACCGTGAAATTCAATAGGATGTCCTAACTTTTTCACATGACTGTATAATTATTTATATAATTATTTATATATATATATATATATATATATATATATATATATAAATAACAGTCAGTCCATGGGTGAGGGCTCCCTCTGCTGGCATGGCGTTACAAGTTAGATATCTATCTATCTATCTATCTATCTATAAATCTAAATCTATCTATCTAAATTCTAATAAGTCTATTTCATATATGGTATAAACCTATATCTTATATATTATATATAATATATATATATTATATATTATATAAACCTATTATACAGGTGCGGGTCATATAATTAGAATATCTTCAAAAAGTTGATTTATTTCACTAATTCCATTCAAGGAGTGAAACTTGTATAATGTATACATTCATTCCACACAGACTGATATATTTCAAGTGTTTATTTATTTTAATTTTGATGATTATAACTGACAACTAATGAAAACCCCAAATTCAGTATCTCAGAAAATTAGAATATTGTGAAAAGGTTCAGTACTGAAGACACCTGGTGCCACACTCTAATCAGCTAATTAACTCAAAACACCTGCAAAGGCCTTTAAATGGAGTCTAGTTCTGTAGGCTACACAATCATGGGGAAGACTGCTGATTTGACAGTTGTCCAAAAGACGACCATTGACACCTTTAACCCAAGATGGCGGCGCGGTCAGATACACCACTACAGATACACCACTTTGGGACCACTACTCCAGGTCCCAAAAACGGTGCTTTTATGTCTTTTAATGTCGTCTGTTCGTCTCAAAATAGTGTCTGTTTACCTGTAATTCATAAGGAAATCACTCCAAAATACATCTATGATCGCCAAAGCCTTTTGGCAATCGGCGAAGTATACAATCACCAACTCGCACCGGCGACAACTGAGAAGCTGTGGGGACTGCTGAGAAGCAGTCGTCCCCACATGTCTGAAATCCACCTCCGCAAATTCCAGTTCCAAAGAAGTCCCCTGTGTCTTGTCTGATCGACTGCCGTCCCATAGCACTGACTCCAATCATGATGAAGTGCTTTGAGAGGTTAGGTATGCACAATATCAAAACCAGCCTCCCCAACACACTCGATCCGCTTCAGTTTGCATACCGTCCAAACCGCTCCATGGACGATGCCATTTCCTCCACCCTACACCTGACTCTTACTCACTTAGAAAACAAAGACTCTTATGTTAGAATGCTGTTCATTGACTTCAGCTCAGCATTCAATACAATAATCCCTCAACAGCTCATCAACAAACTACACCTTCTGGGCCTTAACACTTCCCTTTGCAATTGGATCTTAGACTTTTTAACTGCAAGACATCAGTCAGTCCATGTCGGCCGCAACACCTCCAGCACTACCACACTGAGCACAGGTGCCCCACAGGGCTGTGTTCTCAGCCCTCTGCTCTTCACGTTGCTGACCCACGACTGCACTACCAAGTTCAGCTCCAATCACATCATCAAGTTTGCTGATGACACAATGGTGGTAGGTCTCATCTGCAACAATTATGAAACACACCACAGAGAGGAAGTGGCACAATTGGTTGAATGGTGTGGTGCTAACAACCTGTCCCTCAACGTGAGTAAGACAAAGGAGGTTGTGATGGACTTCAGGAGGAACTCTGCCGACCACCCCCCCACTGACCATCGACAGCTCGGCTGTGGAGAGAGTCAGCAGCACTAAATTCCTGGGGGTGCACATCACAGAGGATCTCACCTGGACCACCAACACCATGTCACTCTCCAAGAAGGCACAACAGTGCCTATACTTTCTCCGCTGGCTGAAAAGGGCAAGTCTCCCTCCACCCATCCTCACCACATTCTACAGGGGCACCACTGAGAGTGTGCTGACCAGCTGCATCACTGTCTGGTACGGGAACTGCAGTGCTGCTGACCGCAAGACCCTACAGCGGACAGTGAACACAGCTGCAAAGATCGTCGGTACCCCTCTCCCCTCCCTTCTGGACATTTTCCTTGCACGACGCTCCGGTAAAGCCACCAGTATGAAGGACCCCACCCATCCCTCCCATCATCTCTTCCAGCTCCTGCCATCAGGAAGACGCTACAGGAGCATCAGAGCCCGCTCTGCAAGACTGCTCAACAGCTTTTTCCCCCAGGCTGTGAGAGCCCTCAATTCCAACCACCTCACCCCCCTCTGAAACCTAATCCACGATGTAAACTGCTGAAAAACTCAAAACACAATTTTTGCAATTCTGAGTGTGCTACAAAGGTGAGTGGGCTAGACAAACCACCTGTAGTAAGCCATTTTTTCGTCTCTATATGCACCAGTCACTTTCCTATAAATAAAGCAATAGGGATATCCGCACCCTGGAGAGAATTGTGAAACAAAACCTATTCAAAAATGTGGGGGAGATTCACAAAGAGTGGACTGCAGCTGGGGTCAGTGCTTCAAGAACCACTACGCACAGACGTCTGCAAGACATGGGTTTCAGCTGTCGCATTCCTTGTGTCAAGCCACTCTTGAACAACAGACAGCATCAGAAGCGTCTCGTCTGGGCAAAAGACAAAAAGGACTGGGCTGCTGCTGAGTGGTCCGAAGTTATGTTCTCTGATGAAAGTAAATTTTGCATTTCCTTTGGAAATCAGGGTCCCAGAGTCTGGAGGAAGAGAGGAGAGGCACAGAATCCACGTTGCTTGAGGTCCAGTGTAAAGTTTCCACAGTCAGTGATGGTTTGGGGTGCCATGTCATCTGCTGGTGTTGGTCCATTGTGTTTTCTGAGGTCCAAGGTCAACGCAGCTGTATACCAGAACGTTTTAGAGCACTTCATGTTTCCTACTGCTGACCAATTTTATGGAGATGCAGATTTCATTTTCCAACAGGACTTGGCACCTGCACACAGTGCCAAAGCTACCAGTATCTGGTTAAAGGACCATGGTATCCCTGTTCTTAATTGGCCAGCAAACTTGCCTGACCTTAACCCCACAGAAAATCTATGGGGTATTGTGAAGAGGAAGATGTGATATGCCAGACCCAACAATGCAGAAGAGCTGAAGGCCACTATCAGAGCAACCTGGGCTCTCATAACACCTGAGCAGTGCCACAGACTGATGGACTCCATGCCACACCGCATTGCTGCAGTAATTCAGGCAAAAGGAGCCCCAACTATGTATTAAGTGCTGTACATGCTCATACTTTTCATGTTCATACTTTTCAGTTGGCCAAGATTTCTAAAAATCCTTTCTTTGTATTGGTCTTAAGTAATATTCTAATTTTCTGAGAATGTGAATTTGGGGTTTTCATTAGTTGTCAGTTATAATCATCAAAATTTAAAGAAATAAACACTTGAAATATATCAGTCTGTGTGGAATGAATGTATACATTATACAAGTTTCACTTCTTGAATGGAATTAGTGAAATAAATCAACTTTTTGAAGATATTCTAATTATATGACCAGCACCTGTATATATTCTGAGGATGTGTATATGTACTAATAATATATTCCCCAATAAGAAAATATATTTGATATCACTACTCGGACAGTAGTGGAGTTAGCTATCTATTATGGCAATTTTGAAAACAGGGATACTGAGTGCAGAACTTTACCTGAAACACCAAGTCAAAGCCAGGATGCAAGAAAAACTAAAAAATGCAGTAAGTATACATTTTCTGAAGCAGAAATAGTGTTGATAATGTTTGAGGAACTGAAGAAATGCCACACTACATTTCAGTCATTGTAACCATTGTTCACTGCTTAGATGAAATGTATTAACACAAATTGGTTTATTAATTTATTTATTTTTACCTTTTTCAGCATATGATTTGCATATTTTAACATGTATTAATTTCAGAGGATTGTCAAAAGACCACCCAACAATACTCTTTAAAAATCCCTATTAATTACTCGCAAAGGTTGATTTTAGGTGTTCTACTATAGAGTGTTATTTAGATGTTTTTGTGGTGTTTTTTGTCATGTTTTTCAGGAGGATGTGGATGTTTGATGTTGATAGTGATAGCGATATGTTTCACTTTGCTCGTTTGTGCTCTTCTGGTGGTCTTCGTCATACTGCAATGGATCTCCATCACAGCAGAGAGAAAATCCCAGTCCAAGAATTACAAGGAAGCAGTCCAAGTGTACAATCAGATGAACAGCATATTATAGAACACTTACTCTCATCTAATGACTGAGAACACCCAACTGCAGGAGATATTCAACGACCTGAGTGATGAACTAAAGAAAGCTTATCTAAAAGGTTAGTACAGATCTGTTTTTGTAGTTTCATTTTCCAGCCTTTCTTTTATGTATACAGTTTTTACAAAGTGTGTTTCTGTTTCTGGGGGTTCCAGGTTGGTTTTCAGGTCAGTTTTTCCTATCCAATGTTTCGAAGAGCAGGTGTGAGAGCAGGCAGTACTGCAGGGATCAAGGTGGTGATCTGGTCATTATCAAGACTGAAATGAAGCAGGTGAATTTCTGAGAGTAACTGTTAATAAACGATTAATCGAGTAATCACATTTACTCAATTTTTGTTTTTTACGCTGCATTCATCAGTGGTAATGAAAGAGCGTGGATTGGTTTGTCTGACATATACCAAGAAGACAAGATGGAATGGGTGGATACTTCACCACTGAAACAAGGGTGAGTGCTAAAAAGCACTATGTGTTTAGCATTTGATTTCCAGTTTTGATAATCAACCACAACCATAAGGAAATGTCTGAAAGCTCATCTTTTCCACAACCACAAGCAAATCAACCTCCTATAAATAAATCCTGTTTACATAAATTTATTCTCTCTTTTGCTTTTACTGCACTTTCACTTTAGCTTATTTTGCTAGGGCGTTTGATTACAATATCATACCCAATTTTAAAAACAACACCCTTTTTCCACAGTTATTAAACCCAACTCCTTAAAACTTTCACTATGTAAAAGAGCTGATAAAAGAAAAACTATCCTAACTAATCTGTTTTGAGCAAATTAAGAGTGTCTCCTTTTTTATACTTAAACATGTTTCTGTTGTAAATTGTACAAACATATTTTCTGTATAAAAGGCTATATCTATAACCTTTTCAAGGACGTGCAGTGTTATGGTTCTTAATTGCGATTACATTACAAGGTGGCAATATAGTCCCTCTAGCAAATCTGCCAAAACATGTAGCACTCGATCAATGCTCATGCTTATGACCGATGGGGAGTACACATAGGAATACGCTTTTATTGTCAACGTCGAAAGAAGCGAGTCGTTGGTTCAACAAATAACATGTGAACATTGTCGTCAGCTATCTGAACAAGACGCCTGAATCTAGTGCCGTAAGGAAAAAGTAATTCAAAACAATGTTTATAAAATTATACCCAAATGATCACGAGCGGAATTGTCCGCAATAATATGGTAATTTTCTTAGTGATTGAGTTACATGGGGTTTTGCTTTCACAAAATTTGATTATATTTTTTTTGTCCGTGTCCTTTTCAAGAGTGCGGAACTTTGTTTAACTTTTTAGCTTTGTGCAGCTTTGAGTGCAATGGTGAGATATGTTTCAGTTGTAATAGTGTAAAACAGCAAGACTTACTTTATGTGTTGATGGCTCATTGTAGAGATGGATAATTGCACTGAAAGAAATATCAATTTAGTCAAACAATCTCAAGTAGAAAATTTTAATTTATTTCGATAATCACTAAACACTGACAGCTCTCAGAGAGGAGACCTCGCCTAAAGACACATTCAGTTCAACAAACAAATGTGAACAGTGTCATCCATAATCCTGACTATGACTTTACTGGCAGTAAAATGTCAATGACAATAGATCAAAAAGTGTTCTTCTGTATACTGTATGCAATATCATTTTCTAATATGATGAACAGTAAACACTTTCCAAGTAACTAGACCTCTTGAATTTACAACTGTGCCCACATAGATCTTGTTTGGATATTATCTTTGGGGTCTGTAGGGGGTAAAGCATGGACCATAAGGTACCTATGTATTTGAGTCAGAAATAATAATTCAAAGAAAATTAATCTATGAATCTAAGGCATTAGAAAAGCCTTTAAAAAAGAATGCATGAAACCATGGTACTCGTGAAAATAATAAGTAAAATATGTTGAATGAATCTAAAAAATATGTTTTCTTTGTTCAGTTAAGAAGCTTCATCTGGACCCCTGCATCACATGTTTGTACCATGCCTGAAACTCAGAAAATATGAGCAATTCCACTCAGATGATAAACACCTCTAGTAAAATCATTTGAAATGTAGGTTTGTCAAAAGGAAAGAATAATCTGTTATCTGGTTTAGCTGTATTTAAAACAAAAACAAATTTAAACAAATTCTTAAAGACATCGTGTCAAACTTATTTAGTAGCATGATTCTCGTGTCATCATGTATTGACCACATATTTATTAGACTGACAAAAGTAGTGTAATAATTTATTTATTGGGCTTGCTGCCACCACCTTTCTTGCCAGTCAGGTCTGGCGCCCAGGAGACAACACACCACCACAACTTCAATCAAAAGATTCTGTTTTTATTCAACACAAGGGGGAAATGAAGGATTGGCTAGCACACAACCCAAGAGCCTCGAGACTACAGGATACCACGTGAATTCACTCTTTTCTGTAGTGACACTCACGATCATTTACAAACAGTGGCACTTCAACTCATTTAGAACCTCCACATCACACACGTGCAAAAAAGGATATCTTTCCCCTGAAAACTCTTTAGGCTTCAGTCGCATCCACCCTCACATTCCCCCTCAAATAAGAAGGAACTACTTTATTTTATACAGCCACTAGGGATGTAACGGTATGAAAATTTCTGATCATGATTATAGTGACCAAAACGATCACGGTTGTCAGTATTATCACGGTATTGTTAAAATGTACTGAAAATGTTCAAAATATACTGACACAGAAATCACTTCAAGTTTTATATTTAAAATCAACAAACAACAAATAAAATGACTTTTGATTTGCATAATCACTAAAACAACAACAGTAGCCTGCAATGATGTCCAGATTTTAAATGACAACATGACTGACAACAGTTTAATTACAGCAGTTTAACTAATAGCATGTTCAAATATTGAATGTAACTTTTCAAATAAAGCTGTGAAAAAGTTTCATAAAAGACAAACCTCACATTTCAACCTTTAAATAAAGAAAAGGGTTAAGTCAAAATGATAATCGATTTAATAAATTATTATATGTATTTTATCTGTTTCATAACTAATCTAGATAACTGGTCTGACTTGTTTAAATGTGTAGAATCCACTTAAGCTTGTTTTTCATCAATCCGTCAGAATTTATGCTACAGCAGGGCATGCAAATTCGGTCTGTTTTCTGGCCAGACAAAAACGGCACACAAGTTGAATGTAAATATAAGTCTCTGTAAATCCACTGTATGTCACTAGATGGCGCTTATGGAAAAGCTGAATTACAGCGGTTTCCCTGAACTCCATGGATAAAGCAGCATTGCATCATGAACGCTACTCTAGATATTACATGAAAACAAAATGTCATCGAATCTTTTCTGAAGACAGTCAGAACCTTCAGAGGTACATTCATATAATTAATTAATTAATATATTCATTATAATTCCAGATTTATGTTTCTACCGGTGGGTGCCCAACCCCCAATTGTGAAGTGAAACGTACAGACTGCAAACACATTAGTTACCATACGTTCTTTCTTTGAGGGTTGCGCTTCACTAAATAAAAGGATTTAATAAATACCTGTTTACAACAAGCAGTTATTCGCACGCACACAGGACAATGTTTGAGGGCGCACACTTAATATCTGAGGGAGCGCAAAGCCATGATCACTGTATATGGGAGAGGAAGCCGCTGCAAGCCAAGAGGATTCCTGCTGCCACCCTCTCATAAGGCACTTTTGACATTTACCATTAAAATAACGGCAAAAACGGCTTCAAATGAACTATGATAACAAGAAAGAAGTCGTAAAAGTTGCAATGCATTTCTTATTGCTTAAAATGAACGGGTGACTATCTCATGTTTTTCCGTGGGGATTGGCGCCTATGCTCTTAGCTCTTTTTTAAAACATCTGCCGTCTTTCCACACAAAACGAAACTACTCTGCGTGCCGTTCGCAAATGAGACTGTTACTAAAACCTGTGCTTTATGCTGTACAGTATTTATTTATCATCAGTTGTTCAGATCACGGTAGACAACGGTTTTAATGATAATTAAAATACGAAACGGTAATACTAACCGTGGGGAATTTTATCATGATTTATCATGATTTTATAATCGTTACATCCCTAACAACCACTAATAAATATGCATAGGAAAAAAGACTTAAAACCATTTAACTTGCTCATCCCGAGGGGGGGTTAAGGGGTTGGGCGGTGCGGTGAATTCCACACCGTATCAGCGCGGTAGAGAGGTTCCGTATGGGGGGGCAGATCGTGCCACTGATTACCAACCAAAGGAAACAGTTGCATACTTTTTACGTGTGAGAAGGAGTACGTCACAACACAGACGCGTGACACCAACGCCGGAGAAGGAGTATGTTGCTGCCACACTAAATTAATATCTTACTCATGTTTTTCCCCTAGGATTTTTCATATTTTCTTTATCAATCATTAACTTTTTTCTTTTACTTTCCTGTGTTCTGATGACACTGGATATATCCTTGACACAAATCATGTATACAAAGTTTTATGTAATGTCATCTCTGTACTGTTTACAAACATAATAATAATAAAAAAATAAAGAATTTATTCACTTTCTCTTGGAGATTAATGACTGTGCAAACTGTACACCACCAAGTCGCAATTTTATGCTATGTTCACGATTATTACCAACTTCAAATATAAGAACATAAAATTGATAATAATAATCTATAAACATAATATTCTAAGATAGGCCTATGTCATTCTGAGCTTTTATTTTTGATGCTTGTAAGATTTTATTTTTAATTCAACTGACTATACAATGTGTCAATAGATTAGCTCACAATATCAGACTATATGCAATATTGTTTTCAGGAGATGAAGTCATTTTAACAGCCTATTATTTTCAATAAATCAACAATAACAAAATATAGGAAAATACTATTCTAATCACACATTTCAAAACAATGCAGGATCATTTTCAAATGTTTTAACTAGTGCTGTCAGTAATGATTATTTTGTTAATCATATTCTAAAGATTTTATTTATGTATGTTTTGTAGTTAAGATAAGTGAACAATAGCTTTTGGTACAAATTAAATAGGCTACATGTAATGATGAGGCAATAATAATTGGTTGAAATTAAGTATCAAAAGTAAGTAGTCATATTGTTTTACTGATAAACACTATTAAAATACATTAAGACATGTATAAACAATAAAATTGCGTGTTATAGCCTAAGAAATGCCAGCAGACGGCGCCAGCGGCCTGACGATTGTTGTTAAACTTTGCATTACGAGCAAACCATTGTTTCTCTATAGTTTAATTCTATTTAATCTGTATGTTTGGCCACATGTTTATGATAGAAATACTACACCCAACAGTTTAAAGTTGTATTTTGAAACCCAAAAATGTGTTTATAAATATATTGATGCGTTCATGTGTTGCTGGCATATAAGTTGCTACAAATAATTTCAACAGCACAAGTTTTGTTCACATTCCCAAATGCAAGTTATTGCGGAAAATAAATTACCAAGCATAGAATAAAATAAGGCAGTGGCTATATGCACTAAGTGCAAATAGCAATAGAGGCTATTTACACTATGTTAAAATAGGATTTTTTGCTATTTATACCACTTATTGCAATTATCTGCACCTCAGTATTTAAGTACATTCTAAAACAGTATGCACCTTACTGAGTGTAAATTTTAATTCAAGTTATTAAATAGATGCCATGGTTAACACCTTATTAGGACAATAAAGCCCTGTATTCCCATAAAGACATACAAGGACTGTAAATGGTTCTGCCACAAACTCAACTCTGTTGAACAGAACAGTACCAGAGGGTTAAAGGGATACAGATGTTTATGTTGTCCCAAGCACATATTTCTTTTTCTTTCTTCTCTGCAAAATAAAAAATTAAAAGACTTATTGAAGACCACCTTTGTACTTAAATGCAACACATAAACTTTTGGAGTTTTAGGTTCTCATGGAGTGGGAAATCTAAAATTATAAATATATAAAAAGAAATATAAAATTACAGTATACTGGATACCAGATCTAAGATACAGTTATTCAGGTGAAGGAGATTCTAGCAGATGACAAATGCTATGTATTAAAAGTCTTCCTTTATACTTTTTTTTTTTTTTTTTTTTTTTGTGAAAATTACAAATTAGTTTAGAAAGAAGTTTGTGGTGTAGTGGTTCAAGTAGTTTGATTTTTTTTTTTAATAGTACTAATAGTAAATTAATTGATTATACTTATTTTGAATTTGATAATTTCAGAGCTAATATTTTTTTCCCAGAACAAATTCATCACACTCAAGCAAAGAGAAAAATAAATTATATGATGACACTTAAAATTAACTAATTACTTAGTAATCTATTTAATCTTTCCACTTGTTCATTACATTATGCCATTGTTCTCTGGTTTGAAGTGTGCTAGTTATCCTTGGGAGCATATTTTTAATTTATTTGATATTATGCATATTTTTATTCACATTTCCCATAGGCACCTAATAAATTAAATCTATTTATCTGTAAACTGAAGTATTATTTTTATTGTGTTATATTTATTATTTATTATGTATTTTATTGTGGGTTACAGACATTTACTATTTAGACATTAAAAAATGCAATATAGACACTTAATGCTATTAAACATTATTTAATATTTATAACAATAAATTGATATTTCAACAAAAATACAAAATCAAGAATGAAAGGAGAAAAAGAAAGTAATCAACATCAATAATACTGGGGTAGTCCAAATTTGGGGACTGAACAATGTCTAAAATCATACTCATTAAAGCTTTTATACGAGGCATGCAGTGGACGCCTCAGAACTAAAGTGCATGTGTTAGCCTCTGGATAAATTCGTAGTGATCCATTTACTGGAATCATCATTGAAGTGTGTTCTCCTTTTATTCATCGCTTTTATAATTTAAATTTTATTCTCTTTGTTATGCCTCCTCAATTCCTCTAGACTTCGAAGGAGGACGTAACACAGCCAATACACACAAAGACACACGCACACTCATAATACATGGAATAAATTTAGAATTCTTATGCACTGTTGCCAATTGTTAGTTATCTAGTTACTGTAAAATCAATAGCCTATAGCAAATAGCCTACTTTTAAATGCGTTTTAAGGCGGCAGAAACGACGTGTGTATGAGGCATCATGAAATGCAACGTACATAGAAGACGACATATGTATCAGACGTCATGAAATGCGATGACGTACGTATCAGGCGTCATGAATTGCGACATATACATAGTTCAGACCTACCTATCACATGTCGTTTATGTAAATTTCTCACGTACGCCACCGTCACGTCGCCGCCTAGGATTGGTTCTACAGTGACGTCGCCGTAACATCGTCGCAATGTCGTCGCGGGTCTATCGTCTGCCCTCCCTATCAATCCCATTCAAAATTTGACACGGTCTGACGGCGACGAATGGGTAGACTGTGCCTTATCCTTAGCCTGCTTAGCCTTAAAACTGGCACGATATGCCCCTCATACTCCTACCGCTCAGCCCCTAACTGCGGTCGCCCCGTTCCCACTACCTATCTATCTTCGTCGCCGGCAGCCCTAACCGACCACGAACGACACCCCCCGCCCGAACAATTGAGTGCCGCCGTTCTCTCTAGACATAGGCTCCCCTGCTCCTCTTTGGTCCGTACTCCTTTTCAGCCATTTTTTCCCGCCCAATCTCTGGTGTCCCCTCTCTGTGTTCCTCTTTACCAATTAACTCCCCCTAATTAATCAACACTACTACGTCCCAAAACGCCCCACATTACAGTAGCATGAACCTTTGTAGAAATAATAAAAGTAATTTATAAGATTATTAAACTTATAAGATTTAACATTTGGTAACCTTTTATTAAAATTTCCAAGATAGATTAAACAGTATAAAATGTACAATATATGATTTGGGGAAAAAGTTGGAAAACCGGCTTTGAGCGTTTTCACCCATGGCCACCAGTGCTGACCTGGACTGTTGACCTTTCTGATTTATGTCATTGTGTGTGTCTGTGTGTGTGTGTGAGTGTGTGCGTCCTGTATCTACTCCCTCACCCCTTCTGTCTCTCTGTGAGGGTCTGAAGCAGACTGGTCTGTACTTTTACAACGGACAAGACATGGGACTGTACGTTTTTGTTTATGATTCAGCTTAAACTATTATTTTGTATTATTATTATCTATATATATTTTAATTATTTTTACAACTGTTTTTTGTAAATCACTCATCCATGTTTGGACATCATTGTGTAAAGATCTTCCTCTAAGCACTCTGGAAAATATAAGGAGTTTTTTTTCATATTTACTGTTGCCTAAAACTACAGTAATTGTTTCTCTGTGTTTAAGTGCCATGTTTATTTTTATATTGAGCGTTATATATATAGGCACATATGTTATTACCACTCTCTTTAAAGTATAGATAAGTTCCTTTTATACAACTGCTTGAATGGTCTGTGTGTCTGTCTGTCTGTACTTGTTTATATGATTTATCAATACAAACATTTGTATGATTGTATGGGTTTTACGCAGTTATAATTACATAAATGCAGTTTATGAGGATATTTCTTGAGTCATTATAATTAAAATAGTTATACGAAACATTTTTTTTTTTTTTATTTAAAATGTAAAATATACAGAAAGATTTGTGTAATGGCAAGGTATACAGTTTGTACCATAAAAAATCATTACACCTATGGAGTATGGAGTGTCCCCAGAAAACATAAAAACCAACATGTGTTTGTGTGTGTGTTTCATGTACCCCTTGTTGTGCGGTAATACAGTACATTGTATTACAAGCTTAATTTGTCACCATGATCCTTACAGCACTTTAAATCATAAATTATACTAAATTATGTTTTTGAAAATATGATAGATAATTGTAGAACATTTACTGGGCAGGTTTAGGTACTGATACAGTATTAAAATCACTATGTCTGTGGCAAGTCCAGCCATGTCGGGGCCCACAAGTTGTGTGTGTGTATGTGTTTTTCAGTTATTTTTTGTATGTATGCGACATTGCAGGTCATGAGATCTATATATTCAAACAACCCCAGATGTAACATGATAATCGGGGCCCCCTGACTTTCAAAATTTCCCATGGTGATCCGATATACTACAAACCTAAAATAGGGGAACGGATCATTATCTAGACGAGTCAACCAGGAATCTCTCTTCCTTTCACTCATGCCCAGTGATGTCAAGCGCTGTGACTTAAAACACACAAAAGCCTTGTGGACAATTTTAATTCATATTACCTTTTTTACAAAGTTTCTACAAAGTTTGTAGAAAAAAGAAACTTTTAAAGAACCTGATTAATAGAAATTATAGCTTAAGTTTAAGTCAGAATATTTCTACCATAGAACGGAAGTGTTAGGGAAAACTGTTTATTTAAACTTTAAAGCGATATTATGTTAATAAAATATATTTAAAATAGCACATTCAAAACATTCACTTAGAAAAAAAAGTGAATTGACTAACTTAACATCTGATCTGTATCTCCTCCCTCACCCCTCCCATCTCTCTGAGAGGGTCTCATTAAAGGACTATTTAAACATTCTTCTATTTCACTGCCTGAGGTCACAGGGCAACCTCAGTAATCCACTTATATCACAAACAGTTGTCATATCACATCTGGTGAACATTACAGACCAAATGTAAACAGTCTGCTATTTCATCTAGGAGGTCACAGGTCAGCCTCCGTAATCTACTTATATTACAAACAGCTGTTATATCACATCTAGAGATCATTAAAAGATCATTAAAAGGTCAGAGGTTTAATCTCCTGGGGAGGGGGGGTGGGTCAAAGGTCATCCATCAAAAAAGTTGACATTTGCTCCCGTTATATATACTACTCACCAAAATAATTCCTTAAAACACACCCAAGCTTTATCAACATCTTTACAACCCAGTACATATGTCCAATCAACCTTTCCCAATTCATCACAAAATATTTTTCCGTTAATCTCACACATACAGTATTATGACTATTAAATTTTGTTTTCTGCACTTTTCTGCATAAATATATTAAACAATGATCACTCATACAACAATCAACACCACTACAGCTTATCTTCATTGAGTCCGATACCAATATTACATTAATAACAGGCTGAATCTTTGGCGTAATTCTAGTTGGCACCGTAATAACTTGTTTCAAAGCAAAATAGTCACTTTTTTTTAAGACTTGTACATTACAGAGTCACTTTTCAACCTATCTGTGTTTAAGCAACAGGATGAACTAGTAAGCCAGATTCGGGAGGACGCTGTTTGTATTACTGACTTATGTTCTGAGCTCAAGTTGTCAGTACTTGGGTGTAGTGAGACTTGGTTGCAAGGTTTGATTCCGGATTCAGAAATTGGAATTGCAAATTACAGCTTGATTAAGAAGAGATTGAAATCATAAAGGTGGCGGTGCATGTGTATTTGTCCAATCTGACTTGACATATAATGTTAGAAATGATTTGGACAGTGCTTCTGTTGAAGCTGTGTGGATGGACATTTTATTACCAAAGAGCAAGCCCATTTTAGTTGGGTCACTGTATTGTCCTCCTGACCAGAATGATTTTTATGAGGGTTTTAAATGATTGTTTGAAATACCATGATTTAGAACTTATATTTTGCGGGGATTTAAACGACAACGTTCGCTCACCCCGTGGGGGCTCCACATGATCCGGGTTTGGTTTTAAATCTACCAACCTGGAGCAGGCCTCAGATCCAACAACACCATAAATCACCTCCTGATGCAGCATGTCTCTAGTATCTTCATAAAGAGAAGTTAAATTCTCCCAATTTTCAGCAATATAACTCCATTTCACTGTAGCCTCAGATCGTTGATCCTGTAAGGATCCATCCACTGGCCCAAATGCGGAGTCCAGTTGTCTGGTTGAAGGTTTAATGCATGTTCGGTCTTTTCACAGCGCTTCTGCAAAGTCCACTTAGTTTATCAAGATTTACTTTCAATTTTAATCTAGCTCCATGTTTAATCTGACTCCAATTTCATACGATCGTAAATTTAGGCGGGTTCTCTAATTTAAACTAATCACAAATACAGATTATGTCTTAATTTGGATATTTGATTATTCTGGATCAGACTACACTTTAATCTACTAGAAATAATGATTTCAGAGGAGATCAGTTTGAATCAAATATAACAATTTATTTGTCAGGTAAAAATACATCATGCCAATTACATAGTTTAACAATGAGAATCCAATTTAGAATTAAATTCAGTTCCAATTAAAATAAATACATAACATCAATTACGCAAAGACAAATCTAAGAGTGAGAGATGCATACCTGACCGCATAGAGATACACAGCAGCATGTGAGAGCTTTGGAGGCAAAGCTCCAGAGTCTCTCACACACAGTGTGGGGTTCTTCTGAATACAGAATCCCCCCCGTAGTGTTTTGTCACTTCACTTATATACCCAGACCAAAACAAACAAATCTTCCAATCAGTTGTAAAAACATAAAGACCTTTTGGTTTGTCAGGAGATCTCGTGACCCAGGGTCACACCTGGCTGGAGATTCCCACCTGACCCTAAGGGGAAAACACACCCCTCAGCAGAATTCTACAAAAGTGGTCAGTCTTCCTCATAATATACGTGACTTCTTTGAAATTGAGACCATTTTACCAATCGCACTAAGACCTTTAGAATGATGCCAAACATGAAAGGGAAAATTCAACATTTTCATAAAATGTAACACATGTAGTATATGGACATTCTTAGTGACTTTCAGTGGAACCTTTTGGGAGAAAAGTGTGAGATGCAGGGAGGGGAGAGGAGAGGGAGGAAGGGGTTGTAAATGAGCAATAGGGGTGGTGTCATTTGCCCTCTTTGAAGATCTCTTCTCCAGATTAGTTTTATTGTTTTGTTGCATGGCATCTGTTTTTGTCAGAGTTCCTGGACTTTAAATTCATGAGGAAATAATTTCACATCTTACAATCCTCCTTGCCACCCGCACTCAGCGCATCCAGGCGTGGCAGTATTAGATCCCAAAAGATAATAACTCTTATTTCTTCTTCTTCTTCTTCTTCTTATTTAATTAGCTTAATCCGACAACGCAACCTTGGTGGAGCACCAACGAAATACTCCCCGTAAAGACACACAGGTGAGTGTTACCAGTTGAGGGCAAGGAAATAGGAATCAAGTGAGACGTGGGTACCAATACGAAAGATATATTTTATTATAAAAAGGTCAACAACAAAATACTGTCTCCCATGAAACTGTCAGACATTCACCACAGCCACCCTCACCTGCCACGTCCCCAAGAGCACCGCCTACCCGTTCATCTTCACCAGAATTTTAATCACGTGCACCTGGTCCCAATCAGCCACACCCCTATGAAAAGGACTGTCTGCCACTCTCCCATTGTCGGGTCTACCATTCGCACCCCTGTACGACAGCTCCTGACCGAATGTTTGTTCTCTCCGTCAAACTCTCCTATCCTGATTGGATTCCATGTGGCTGTTCATGCTGGACAATGTTCACCATACAATCACACAGACTCTCAGCTAAGACACATTCCTTAACTTTTGTCTCATCTACTGTGTGTTCATCCACCTGTTCAATAAACGCTGGTTTGGTTTGTCACTTACCTCTCGTCTCCTCCGGGTGTGTGTGTGACAGAAACACACAAACAACAAACAAGAATTATTTATAAGAATACTTGTCTGGGGCCAGGCCTAGCAGGAATAAGGCAGGCCGGTTGCAGCTCAGGGGGTCATCCAAAACCCACCCGAATTCAGACCAAATCAGGCACCACACATCCACCGCAAAGACGTTGTGTTGACACACCCCACACTTTGTGAAGCACATGCCCCGAACTAACGCAGCTAGCCTGTTCCACACTGCACACGGCTCCTGATGAAACAGAAAACAACACACACAAACACAAACCAAGGATTGCAAATGAAGTTTACACAATCTACACTAAGTAATAAAAATAAAAAAATCTTAGAGCCTCAATGGTATATGGACTATAACAAAAGAAAAGAAAAAGAAGAGAAAAGAATAAGCAGCACTATTACAAAAAAGAAAAAAAGACCAATCTACTAATAAGGACAGTCCAATACAAATGAAAAAAAAAAACTATACTTGAAAACAATCAAAATAAAAATAGTAAACCTCTAAAAGGCACAAAGCTCGTAGCTACCAGCCAAACGGCCCACAAGGCAGCAGAGTCGAAAGCGAAGAAGCATCAGTGCCCATAAGCAAAACAACAATGGCGTCAAATATATTGTTGTCAGCTAGGAATAGGGTTTTGTACTGGTTCACCCCACTCCTAATACAAAAAGAATATAAGCATTAAACTAAATCTATTGACCCCAAATGAGAATGAGGAAGAGGCATACATACTTGGGTTAAACAAATCCTAAACGTGAAGCTGTATGGTTACTCACAACAGGCGCTGCAGCTCAATCTACCAGCCGGCATGCTCACCCTAACATCGCTGTTAAACTGGGCTCACACTACAAGATTTTTAAAATCCTAACTGATTATGAAATCTGATTTCAGCACACACATAAGGAGAATCTTTGCAGATTATCTTCCCTGAAATCTTAAACATGCACACACTACAAGATTTGAAAATCGTGGCACATCACACACTATAAGATATTATTAAGATTATCATGCCGGTGGGATCGCCTCACGTAATTTTACGCAACAGATCCTCATTTCAGCAATGTTTACATATGTTAACTAATGTGCTAACAGCTTTCTGCACTCACCTGGTATGTTCAAAACTGAGACGATTTCACCCCAGAGCTTCTCTTATACTGTTGTGGTACGTTTTCGACACATTATATAGACAGTGTTAGTACAAAAACTCAACGCAGTTTCCTCTATCTCCACTATCCAATGGACCCGTACAGCAGCTGTTTTGTGGTCGAGCATTGGCTGTTGTGAAAGTAGTGATGTAATCATATAGCTGTCATTATCCCGATTTAAAATCCTAAATATCAAACATGTTTGACATTAATCAGGGCGGCCCTGATTTGTGTGCGAGCAGATTGGGATGTGTTGCTGGATCTGTGAACACCTCACATTACCAGATAATCTAATTTATATAAACTCGCTTTGAACTGGAATCATGGGGAAAAATCCTGTGATGTCTACTTTGCAGGGCACTTACGTTCGAATAGAACAAACGTCAGACCTGATAAGAGATACATACGAAATATGCAGAGCGGTGGGGCGCGAGGACTGGAATTGAGAACCGCTGCTATAAACAATACAATAAATATATTCACCACAAAAGTGATAAAGAGATTTATTGTGAATTCCAACATATCTGAAAGCACACTCCGACACAAACTTTCCACCTGCCTATGCCACCAACTCCGCTATAATTAAACTGTAAATAATGCATAATAGCCTTAAGCCGGGGGTGCCCAACCCTGTTCCTGGAGATCTACCATCCTACAAAGTTCAGATCCAACCCTGATCAAACACACCTGAACCAGATTATTAATCTCTTAGATAGCACTTGATAATTACAGACGGATGTGTTGGAGCAGGGCTGGAACTAAAATCTGCAGGTAGGTAGATCTCCAGGAACAGTGTTGGGCACCCCTGCCTTAAGCTATTCACAGAGTTACGTGACACGTCACCACCTGTCACAATAAGGTCCTTAAATAGGGTACTTCTCATTTCTTATTTGTGCATCCTCATTTCCTTTCCTTGCTTCCTTTCCTTGCGTCTTAGCTCCACCCCCCTTAGGATACAAGGGGAGGATCCAAGGAAAGGAAATGAGGACAGAGGAATCAAAGAATTATCAAAGCGCCATCAGCTGCGCTAAAGGCATCTGCCTATATATTGTTAAAGTTCTTTATTTAAGGCATTCATAATAAATATGAATAAAGCAAGATGCCCTGTTGAAATATATGACATTATTTAAACTGCAAAGGTAAAATATACATGTAAATTATTACGACAGACGTGAAGGGGGAGGAGAATTTATACGCGCGTCACGTTTAGTCGATTAAACAGTTCCGCAAAAGATGCACCCATGTATCCTCGCTCATGACTCCTCAGGAAGCCTTGTCACTCCTCAATCCTCACCTCCTCGTAGTGTTATTAGAGAACTGAGACTGAGATGTCCTACAAGATGGCTGAGCTTGATCTGTTTCCGGGTCATAGGATGGAGGATGGAGGAGCGAGGAAACGAGGAGGGATACTGAGAAGCACCCAGGGAGCCACAATCACAGAAATTGCCATGAATGTTTCACGATGGCAATTTGACACAGCCAAAAATCGAAAGTTGTGCAGTGTGTCCCAGGCTTAATGCAGCCCTCTAAAATGTGCTAGTGGCACCCCTGTTATTTTGCTGCTGTGATTATTGCTGATTGGTAAATTTTGGGGTTTCTCAATAACTGAAAATCTGATACATGTTATTCAGGTTTTGGAGAACAGATCAACCAGATGATTACAATGGAAATGAGGAGCTGGTGTGTGGTGCTGAAGTGTTGAGCTGGCGTCTTCAGATGCTGCCCTGAAGAACTGGAATGATATTCCATGCTCGGACACCCGAAAATCATTTTGTGAGAAATAGGGTTCACCCCATCTTTTCATATTTTTTTCTCCTATTATTTTATGAAATCACAATGTTGTTAACACATTTCAGACTTTTAAAATAGTGTGCTACTTTCATTTTATACAAATGACTAAATATCAGTTTTGTTTCATAAATGTATGCAAATGCAGAAAATTTAAGAGTGGATATTCAGATGAAAGGAAATGTAAAATTGTGATTATTTTCTTATTGCTTTAAAAATCTCACAACATCCAGCTTCTCACAGTGTGAATTAGGATAATGCTTGACACCAAACTTCTTATGTGTTCATGTCTTGCTCAATCACAAGCAGCTCTATGGTAATAACTATGTTAAGCTTATTCTAGCTGCTATCATGCATCTCAAGTGTTGAGATGAAACTGCAGAAGTTGAAAGTGTCCCAGAATACCCCAGTTTATCTGATTATATGTAATATTGAGTGTCTGTGAAACTGCTTTTTTAATTGCTTTCTCTTTGGCATAAAATGGTCAATTACTTTTATTAATCTTAATAAACTCACAGAATTTTCTTTTTATTTGATATTTCATTCAGGCGTGTCTGCTTTGTTGCACTTGATGTATGACTATGAAAAGCTAACAGGGAACATTCTCATTTTTATGAGAAAAAAAAGCTCTAAAGGGGTGGGAAAATCTAAATTTTGTGACAAAATTTTTAATTGGCAACACAGTCTGTCACTATTGAAATGTGTAACTTTTTAAGCCATCGTAACTTTTTAATTCTCTGATCTCATTCAAAATCTAAGTTCTGCCTATATGCTTGGTATGTATAAAAAATTAACATTTTCTTTGAATTTTTGGTCTATATCATTGTTTGCTGTGTATCGCAATGCCGATAGTCTTTAGAATACCTCCTTTTGTGTTCGGAACAACAAGAGGGTCAGTAAATGACTGAATTTTTATTTTTGGGTGAACTATCATATTAAACTCAGGTGTTGTCATGAAGGTCACAGAGTGCATCTTAAATAGTGTTTTGGTGTGCAGAAACATGCTGTACACAGAAACTGAAAGAACGGGTCAAACGAATGAGAAGAATTAAAAATGTACAAATTGTCCAATCTCAAATGAACACACAAAGAATTACAGCAAACATGACCAACAGAGACACAATTTGGACAAACACGCAAATGAAGAAGAACAGTGGAAAAAAAAGCTGTTCGTGCAGACTAATAAACAAATTATGTGCTCACCATGAAACCACTGTTAAATATTTGAATATTTGTTGAACGCGTCATTCAGAGCACAGCCAGACCTCTTTTTTTCCTCAACTAGTTTACCTTTTTACAACAGATTCTGAGATGCATTATTGTTTGTTAAACAAATCAGATGCATCCTGCTTTTATGCAAATCTACGATGCTTTCAACATTTCTTATATTCTTTCATATTCTAACATACTATTCAATGTTTGAAACTTTGTATTAGCACTTCTTGTGTTCTTGCCATGTTGTTTTCCTCATTTGCAATATTACAAATATTCATATTCTGTTTTTTTTTTTTTTGTTATATATATATATATATATATATATATATAATATATATAAGTTGGTTGTTGATGTGCAAATATTACTACACTTTACTTCTGTAACAGGACTTGTCAGAAGCGTGAATAGATCCAAGTGAGTTAGCTTTATTGTACAGATCATAGTCAAGACAGGCAGGGTCAGACACCAGCAAACAGTAACATCCAGGGCGAGACAAGAGTGTAATCCAAAAACAGGCAGAAGGTCAAAATACCAGAGAGCAGTCCAAAGTATCAAAATAAACAAGGCTATGAAACTATGACAAGAACAATGACAATGGAAATAACACTGTGAAACAAGGAAAATGTTTGGTAGAGTCCGCACAGGCAAAACAATACTTCGCAATCACCTGTTTGGCATGGCCCTCCATAAATGGCTGCCAAACAGGAAGTCACCTAAGAAGCAGCAGAGGGAGCGGTAACTGACAGTACATGGGCAAGGGTTCCCACTACTGGTGTGGCATTACAACTACATTTTGTTGTGAGCAGATAAAGATTTTCTGTGAGGTTCAATCCAGCAGACATTACATCTTACAGGTGAACTGAATTTATATTAACAAAATTAACTTTTTTTTTTTTCTTTTTGTGGTTGTAGATTATTTTAAAATGCAGAGTTGTGTGCTATTTTAATAAACCATATATTATATCTTAAATTATTCAAACACTTATTTTCTGAAAAAATTGTCTCTTTTGAATGAGTATGGAGTCTTTATGTCTCCATTGCATTCAACTGAATGTGTGGTGGTTTCCCACATGCATTGGGCCACTCAGATTTATATTTATTTACCTTTGTAATATGATTTCTATAGAAGCTTGGTTCTGCCACTGAATAAAAAAGGTAATTGTGACTTTTTATCTCACAATTCTGACTTTTTTTTTTTTTTTTTAATAGCAAGATATAAACTTACAATTGCAAGTTATACAGTCAGAATTGCATGATGTAAAATTGCAATTGTCCCTTAAAAGTCAGTGTTTTTTCCTCAGAATTGGACTTCACAATTTGCAGTTGTGAGTTTATCTTACAATTCCAAAAAAAAAAAAAAAAAAAAAGGATGCCAGTATGTGTGAAATAAACTTGGAATTGCAAGAAAAAAGACTGTAAATTGGCAGATACCTTTCTATGAGGGATGTAACGATTACCGGTTTGACGATAAAACCGTATTTGATTACCGCGATTTGAACAACTGATGATAAATACATACTGTGCAGCATAACGCACAGTTTTAAGTAACAGTCTCATTTGCGAACGGCACGCAGAGTAGTTTCGTTTTGTGAGGAAAGACGGTGGATGTTTTAAAAGAGAGTTAGGGCGTAGGCGCCAATCCCCACGGAAATAATCGAGCACTCACGGAAAAACACGAGATAGTCTCCGTTCATTTTAAGCAATAAGAAATGCATTGCAACTTTTACGACTTCATTCTTGTTATCATAGTTGATTTGAAGCCGTTTTTAGCGTTATTTTAATGGTAAATGTCAAGAGTGCCTTATTGTATGAGAGGGTGGTAGCAAAAATCCTCTCGGCTTGCAGCGGCTTCCTCTCCCATATACAGTGATCATGGCTTTGCGCTCCCTCAGAAATTAAGTGTGCGCCCTCAAACATTGTCCTGTGTGTGCGCGAATAACTGCTTATTGTAAACAGGTATTTATTAAATCATTTTATTTAGTGAAGCGTAACTAATGTATTTGCAGTCTGTACGTTTCACTTCGCAATTGGGGGTTGGGCACCCACCGGCAGAAACATAAATCTGGAATTATAATGAATATATTAATTAATTAATTATATGAATGTACCTCTGAAGGTTCTGACTGTCTTCAGAAAAGATTCGATGACATTTTGTTTTCATGTAATATCTAGAGTAGCGTTCATGATGCAATGCTGCTTTATCCTTTATTCAGGGGAACCGCTGTAATTCAGCTTTTCCATAAGCGCCATCTAGTGACATACAGTGGATTTACAGAGACTTATATTTACATTCAGCTTGTGTGCCGTTTTTGTCTGGCCAGAAAACAGACCGAATTTGCATGCCCTGCTGTAGCATAAATTCTGACGGATTGATGAAAAACAAGCTTAAGTGGATTCGACACATTTAAACAAATCAGACCAGTTATCTAGATTAGTTATGGAACAGATAAAATACATATAATAATTTATTAAATCAATTATAATTTTGACTTATTTTGTTCTTTATTTAAAGGCTGACATGTGAGGTTTATCTTTTTATGAAACTTTTTCACAGCTTTATTTGAAAAGTTACATTCAGTATTTGAACATGCTATTAGTTAAACTGTTGTAATTAAACTGTTGTCAGTCATGTTGTCATTTAAAATCCGGACATCATTGGTAGGCTACTGTTGTTGTTTTAGTGATTATGCAAATCAAAAGTCATTTTATTTGTTGTTTGTTGATTTTAAATACAAAACTTGGTGAAGTGATTTCTGTGTCAGTATATTCTGAACTTTTTCAATACATTTTAACAATACCGTGATAATACTGATAACCGTGATCATTTTGGTCACTATAATCATGATCAGAAATTTTCATACCGTTACATCCCTACTTTCTATTTATTTATTTTTACTCAGTGACAGGAACACGCTTCCATAGATTTCAGATACAGAGGAAAGTGATTAAAATGGCAGATGAAAATATTTCTTCAGAATAAACTCAGTAGCTACTGGCAATAGTGACTTCCTGCAAAAAGTTATTAGTCCTATTTTTGAACCTTTTGGTCTGCCATATATTGGACTTGGCAAAGTCATGGCCTGCATTCCAGTGTGCAACTATCCATCCTAAATTCTATGTGATAGTAGTAATTTTCAAGACTGTTTAGAGTGGATAGTATGCACAGTGGAACGCTGGGTTGGTGACCCATCATGAGAGCTTCATCATGATTGCAGTTCCTACATGCAGCCACATGTCAGACTTGAGGAGTGGTTTAGCATGGAGTGGAGCAATAGAGAGAGCGACAACGGAAGTTCAGAATGCTCGATTGTCATGTGATTCGAGTAGACTTCAAATAGTTCCAGGAAGTTCATAGCGGGCAACTGGAATACATGGAGTTAGAGAGACAGAACTTTTTTAAAAATTATTTTATTTTTGAATTTAAAAAAAATAAAATATGCTACTTTATACTTCAACTATCGCTGCTTGCCTTGTTAACATATTTTAGGCTTAAGTAACCTTGGTTAAAGGCTGTTTGCTGTTGTTTTGAAATGGTATTGTCTTGTTGGTATGTTGTCTTAGAAAATTAATATCAAATAAGTGAATTATATGATTAAAATTAAAGAAAAATTACTCTTGTTTAATGTTTTTGATTCTTGTTCATCCCATTATTATTAATATATAAATATTTTCATAGTATATTGAACTTAACATAGTTTTTACACAATTAATCATATATTTTATGTATATTGACTTTTGATATAAACTTATTTACAGCAACTGATTTATTCATTTATAATAAATGGAAAAGCTTGTTGTCCTTGTAGTTTGCTGTGCTGCATGGGAATACTCCAGAGTCACTCACAGAAAGCAGAATGAATGTATGTTTTCCCTACTTACATGGAGAGGAGAAAAAATGATTCATCAAGTTTTATGCCATTCACATTTATTTGTATAGCACTTTGTATTATACACAGTTTTTCAAAGCCGCTTTTCAAAAAATGAATGCTTCTACATTACAAATAAGAGTTCTGTTAACAAGTGTAACTGTCAAAGTAATGTTCATGTGGCAGAAATGTTCTAAAATTAGGCTATACAAATCATGCAGTTAGTTAACATCATGTATTCCTGTGGCATCGCTGCTCCTCCACCACACACAGTGCTTCTACAGTAGCTAAGAAGTACGTAAGTACACAAGGTTCCCACACCTTGGTAAACTTCAAATTCAAAGACCTTTCAAGGACTTTCCAGGTCCAATACCCTCAAATTCAAGGACTTAATGTTGGGACACATTTCAAGTGAGAGCAAGGTTACATCAAAACCTCAGCACCTGACCTCCACTGGATAGACCCTGGTTCTCCAGCCTGCCTCTTGGCATTCCACTGCCAGCTCAGAGTACTTAAGATGTTTCCTTTCATGGGCTGCTGTCATGCCCTCTTCCCAGGGGATGGTAAGTTCAAAGAGGACAATTTTCTCTGCCATGGACCAAATGATGATATCTGGCCAGAGAGTAGTTATAACAATCTTGAGATAACTAGGCTAGGATCACGACACAGATGAAACAGAGTAAGAAACAAAACTAGACTTGACTAGAAAACTAGGAAAATACTCAGAGTGGCTCCATAATGTCGCTAACACTAGGAGAGTGCTAAACGCGGTACAATACTCGACCAATAGGAAAAGGAAGTTCAATAATATATTGAACTTAATAAATAACATACTTGAATTATTCCAAACAATTTTTTTGTAGGGAGAAAAGTTGTGCAAATAATACAGTTTCCAAGCAAGTAAAGCTTGTTGGTGAAAATCAAAGAGAGAAATCTGCAATTTAGAAGGGGTGAAATTGCATTTTAAAAGAAAATCTAGACCACCAGAACTACGAAATATATAGTATTGGTGAAATAGTACCAAATTGAATTATTACTACACTGTGTGCAGAATTATTAGGCATGTTGATATTCTGCTCATATTTTTTTCCCAAACACATTTTACCAATTCCAAACCACATCAGTCTTAATAACTACTGTTAATTTTGTATTTAATCATTTATGTGTGATATATAATTGTCCGTGAAGGCTGGAAGTGAAAAACTCCTTATATTCAGGTGTGCGTAATTATTAGGCGTGTTTTCTTTTACAGATAAAATGAGCCAAAAAAGAGATTTAACCCAGACTGAAAAGTCCAGATTATTAATGCCCATGAGAAGAATGCAATACTAATGCATTACAAGAATTTGCAAAGTTAAGGCTTGACCATTGGACAGCGAAATGCTTGTTGAGTCTGCATGGTCAGAAAAAACAGGTGGAGAAGAAAAGATGCATGTTAACTGCAAAAGAATTAGGAATTAAGGTGAAGAATTAGGTGTGACACCATCAGGAACCGTTTCCAGTTCTCCAGCGCCACCATTTTCCAGAACTGCAACCTACCTGGAGTCTTCAGAAGTGCAGTGTGTCAGGTTCTCAGAGACTTTGCTTGGTAAAAAATCCTAAAAAATGCCCCTGACTTAATAAGAATAACAAGCTGATGTGATGTGAAATACATGAAGACAGTTTTTTTATAGGCTTTATAGATGGGTAAGTTGAGAGTGACTCTTGAAGGACAAGCATCACATCCTCTTGTACCTCTGATTCAAGAATTTATCTTCCAAAATCTGGCAGTAAGTTTTGGGAGTTCATGTTTAGTCTCCTATCCTGAAAAGCCTGACTTGCAGAGATGGACTAAAATGAACTCCCAAAACTTACTGCCAGATTTTAGAAGATAAATTCTTGAATCAGAGGTACAAGAGGATGTGATGCTTGTCCTTCAAGAGTCACTCTCAACTTTTCTGTCTATAAAGCCTATAAAAAAACTGTCTTCATGTATTTCACAACACGTCAGCTTGTTATTCTTATTAAGTCAGGGGCATTTTTTAGGATTTTTTACCAAGCAAAGTCTCTGAGAACCTGACACATTGCACTTCTGAAGACTCCAGGTAGGTTGCAGTTCTGGAAAATGGTGGCGCTGGAGAACTGGAAACGGTTCATGATGGTGAAATTCTTCTACAAATTCTTGTAATGCATTAGTATTGCATTCTTCTCATGGGCATTTAATAATTTGGACTTTTCAGTCTTGGTTAAATCTCTTTTTTGGCTCATTTTATCTGTAAAATAAAACATGCCTAATAATTATAAACACCTGAATATAAGGAGTTTTTCACTTCCAGCCTTTTGGGACAATTATATATCACATATAAATGATTAAATACAAAATTAACAGTAGTTATTAAGACTGATGTGGTTTGGAATTGGTAAAATGTGTTTGGAAAAAAAATATGACCAGAACATCAACATGCCTAATAATTCTGCACACAGTGTACAATCCTCAGATTTTTTAAATCCTCAGGAAAAAAAAAAAAAAAAGTGTATAACATTATATTCTAACTTTTATTATACTATAATGCAGCGTCTATGGTAAATTTGACATTTTCTGACTGCTGTTATAAGTCTCTCACATTTGTTTTAAACACTATACGGTTCGTAACGACAAAACATCTATAAAAGTAACATAATCACCCAAAACAACAGGGATCACATGCCGCTTATCTTTATTTCAGCTGCTCTCTTTCTACTGGTTGTGTAAATCTGTGGTGAAATGGAGACAGTAATCATTTCAGCTTATTTTAATAGGCTGCATTTATTTCTGCAATATCTGTGTATTGTTTAGAGTCCATAGTAATTGTTCTGACTTCATGAAGCCTCATTGTGTTAATGGAAACATTCCCTGGTTATAACAAACTTCAAACTTTTGAAATGTACATGATACTAGATATCAAGGGTGAAACTGTTAATAATGTAGATGTAAGTCATGTGTGACGTGTGAATTTATTAGGCATTTTAAAAACTGTATTGAGAAAATTAAAACATGGAAAACCCCAAAAGCAAACATAGGCAACTTCATGGCTTTCAGAACTAAAATTATTTGTGATACAAATATACAAATAAAAATGGACAATAACAATGAGTTGTTCATAAAAGGAACAATGAGTTCATCCATCCAATCTATCATTACTTGAAGCAAATAGAAAAAAAATAAGAATAATAAGTAAAAGTGACAAGTAAAGCATCTAGAGAAGAACAGAAAGTGGCCAGTTAGTTTCAAAGCATCATAAAAGTATATATAGCATTTGCATAGAAGATGGAAATAGAAGAGAAACTGGATGTTCTAATGAAAAACAAGGAAGAACAAGTTAACAAGTGTAGTAAAGGACTTCTTGCACTTAAACACACACCACTGTGTTTTTTCTGTAATGGATGAGTCTTTTCCTTTAATTATGTGACTCTTCAGGTGTTTACATCTTTTTTTTTTTTTTTTTTTTTTTTTTTTGTTTGTTTTTTAGGAAACCACAAAGAAAACAATTAAATCATTTGCAAACAAAGACACAGAAAACATTTTTATCAGTAATGCAAACACTTAATTTTGTAAACATAGTAGCCTGATGTGTTTGTTGGTCATTGTACAAGTGACCTCTGGTGACAGGATGGGCTGCACAATTTGGCCAAAAATTTTGTTTTTATATATCAATATGAATAATATTAATTATGGATATTATTATTACAAAATAAAAACATTAAGCAAAATAAGGTGTATTACTTTTGTAATAACATTATTTCACTATAATATATACTCTAAAAACTGCTGGGTTAAATACAACCCAGCGCTGGGTAAAATATGGACAAACTACAAAATATGGTTGTTTTGACCCAACAGTCGGGTTACTAACCAAAAGATTGGGTTAAACATTCACACCACCGCTGGGTCAAAACAACCCAATCACTAGGTATGTCCATATTTTACCCAGCACTAGGTTGTTTTTAACCCAGCAGTTTTTAGAGTGTACAAAACAAAAAAAAACAAAAAAAAAAAAAAAGTGCACTTTTCTACACTGGAGAGGGTAAGGGTAAATTTGCATATGTTTACCTCAAAAATTCTTGATAAATAAAAGTTTTTTTTTTTTCCT
Organism: Labeo rohita; assembly: GCF_022985175.1. Lineage (NCBI taxonomy): Eukaryota > Metazoa > Chordata > Actinopteri > Cypriniformes > Cyprinidae > Labeo > Labeo rohita. Next base: position 45,312,365 of record NC_066871.1, read on the forward strand.
ATTTTTACCTAACGTTTTCAAACTAACCAATTAGCAAGATAAGCTAACATACACAGCCATTTAGACCTACTTAATTTTATTCAGTATATTAAAGTATTATATTACCATGTAAACTCTGATTGGGCGGTTGAGAGGTACTTATGTTTATGTAATGATCTGCAGTAGTAGCTAAAGAATAAGCACTAGTTCCTAAAGGAAAAGATACACAGGGTAAGCCACATGAGGAATGACACACGAACACAACTTGTAGACCCGACAAAGGAGGAACACACAAGCTGGAACTAAAATACATGGGATAATGAGGGAACACAGCTGAACGGAATGACTTATTAAACTAAACAAAAGCAGGAATATGACCAAATAAGGAAACACAGGAACAGAAACGGGGGTGAAAACATATCAAAACAGGTCCATATTCCTGACAATACATTTAAAAATAATTATTTAATCTATCTATATAAATACATTATAATACGTTATAAATACGTTTTGTATATATACATTGTATTTTATTTTTATATTTTAAATAATCAATAACTGTATTTTCCATGTATGACTAGTATATTTAAAAGTGTA